>NC_043991.1:2214771-2304771 GCF_902150065.1 Myripristis murdjan | reverse complement strand
TGTGTGTGTGTGTGTGTGTGCGCACGCTCCAGGCTTTTCTCCCCTGATCACACCTGCCTTGATAATTCGAGAGTCAACAGCAGGCGGCGACTGTTTGAAGAGCTTTGTTCCAAACCATCTGAAAAAAAAAATATATATATTTATATAGAGATTCTTACTGTAATTTAATTAGTTTCCATTTCCAGACTGTGTGTTTCTAGGCCAGTGGGTTTCAAACTGCGGTCCCAGGACCACCACAGGTCCTTTAGAGGATTGCAGGTGGCTCTCCAGCAAAAGAGGGAATAGATAAATTAACTTTTATGACATTTTATTGGGATGTTGGTGCAAGAAGGACGTGAGCGGGCACGACTTGTGATTTTAATTTTGACTGTGGCTGCCCTCGCTTCCTCCAAACCAAACAAACCACAACAAAAACTGACTCAGAGGAGGAGGTTCCTCAGGACAAAATCCTAAAAAGTGGGTCTGTGATCCGTGGAAAAAAAGTTTGGAAGCCCCTCGCTTTAATCAGCATTCACGTCACCGCCTTGTCCTGTTGGATTTCCTGCTTGCAGCTCAACGTCTAGCAAAATATCTCAGGGCCACGAGGGCTGGGCGATATATCAGATCAATATCGTGATATAAAACTAAATATCATTTGGAAGTCCAGATTATTGTGATCTGGCATAAGTGACGTATTTTCCTGGTTTTAAAGGCTGCATTACAGCAAAGAAATGTCATTTTGTGGCCTTATCAGACTGTTGCTGTGTTATTATTTATCACATTAACGTCGGCAGCTTCTTGCTTTGCTTTCTTGACTGGGCTGTGATTGACAGGAGGCGGGGCCTGGTTGGATTAGGTGTTTATTGCCATTTGCACAAATACAAGAAGGTTATTGCTCTTAGAGTCAGCTTTACAGATACAGAAAATATATCCAAAAATATCTAAAGTATATACAGAAGTAGAAAAGCGAAACAAAAAATAAATGCACATGAAAAAAAGGATAAGGAATCTGAGATAAAATACTAAATAAATAACAGATAAACAAATAAAGAACCAAAGTGACTTCAGTGACTTTCCAAGATTTAAATTGCAATTTCACCAGGAAAAAACTTGAATATTGTCTGAGATTGACTGTGGTCAATTTCTGAGAAAAAACACAAATTTATGAGAAAAAAACTGAAAAAAATTGAGATTATAAATTTGTAAATTTATGAGAAACTCAGAAAACCATTTTTTTTTGTGACCTGAGAGAGCGATGTCACTGCAGAAAAGGTTGGCTGGTCGTCAGTTAAAGTGAGAAAATAAATCCTTTGTTTGTTTGTTTTTAAATCCCAAGAGGAGGGACAAGGCTAACGACTCCCATAGACTTCAAGTCTTTATGCTAAGCTAACAGGAAATGCTAGCCGTAAGAACTGAACCACAGGACGTATGGAGGAGAAGACGGCGATGAAGATCTCGTCTCGAGGGGGAAAAAAGTGAAGTCTCAGAAACGTCTGGTGGTCTTCAGGCCGAGCTGCCACGTAGAGAGGCTGCGTCCATCTGTCTCTCAGAGGGGTGAAGACAAAGTGTGACGTTAAATTACCTGAGGAAGACTGCAGACTGAACCTGTGCAGAAAGCCAGAATCCCAAACCGGCTCAGACACGGCAGCCGAAACAGACGTTCATGTCCGTTCCTTCAGCCGACACGGAAATGGCTTTTTAATGGTTCAACAGAGGTTTTTTTTTTTTTTTTTTTTCCAGCTGAAACAGGATGCTGGGGCAGGACGTCCTGCAGGGAAAGGCTTTCCTCGTCATCCTCGGCTGCCGCGGTTTCAGGATTCCTCAAAACCATTAAATCCAGCCGCAGGAAAAGGAAACGGAAAAGGAAAAGTTTGATGTGACGGGACCGTCCAGGAGGGGGATTGTTATGATATTATGACGTTCTGAGAATTTTTATGAAATCTACTGAAGCACCACAGCACGACGGCGTACTGGGATTATTGTTGAGGAAAACAAATATTATGGAGTCAGGGGACAGGGGTGTGTGTGGACGGGAATATTCTGAGAAAAAAAATCAGAATTTCTGAAATTAAAGTGGTAATGTTACAGGAAAAAACTCATGAATTTAAAAATAAAAAACCTGAAAATTCTGAGATTATAAAGCACAAATTTGCCTGGAAAAAAAATCAAAAATTCACTGTGATTAAAGTCGTAAATTTATGAGTAAAAAATGTGCAAATTTATGAAAAAAAAATCTAAAATCGCAATATTCTTCTGAATCAGCCCAAGTCACGGCCCAAAATCCAGATGCTGAGGAGAAGATTGGGATTCTGGGCTCAAACCAGCAGGATTTCCTTCTGCCTGAATCCAACAGGACAAAAAAAAAAAATGGTTTTCTGAGTGTCTCATAAATTTACAACTTTATAATCTCGCTTTTTTTTTTAGTTTTTTTTTTAGTTTTTTTTTCTCATGAATTTGTGAGTTTTTTTTCTCTGAAATTTACCACAGTCAATCTCAGACAATATTCAAGTTTTTTCCTTGTAAAATTGCAATTTAATTCCTGGAAATTGACTTTTTTCCCCGGAAGCCGTCCCACACAGTCAGCAGTAAATAAACCCAGTCACAGGAGGTTTTTCTTTTTCCTTTTTTTCAGAGTGTTTTTGTCGAACAGATCGTGATCATCACACGGCTTTATTGTCCCGTCAGAAAAAATATCAGAATATCTGAAATTAAAGTTGTAGATTTTGGGGGGAAAAAATGTGAATATTCTCTGAGATTAAAGTGGTAATTTTACAGGGAAAAAAACTCATGAATTTATAAAAAAAAAAAATAAAAAAAAAGAAAATCTTGAAAATTCTGAGATTATAAAGGCACAAATTTGTCTGGAAAAAAAATCATAAATTCTCAAAAAATAAAGTCATAAATTTATGAGGAAAAAAAAAAACTCACTCAAACCAGCAGGATTTCCTTATGCCTGAATACAGGACAAAAAAAAGTTTTCTGAGTTTCTCATAAATTTACAAATTTATAATCTCATTTTTTCTCATTTCTTTCATCTTTTTCTCATAAATTTGTGTTTTTTTCTCAGAAATTTACCACAGTCAATCTCAGATAATATTCAAGATTTTTCCTTGTAAAATTGCAATTTAAATCTTAAAAATTGATTTTTTTTTTGACAGTCAACAGTAAATAAACCCAGTCACAGGATTTTTTCTTTTTTTTTTTTTTTTAAATCTCGGCAGTGTGTTTTTGTTGAACAGATCCTGATCATCACACGGCTTTATTGTCCCAGTGTCAGAAAGGCCTTTTGGTTATTTGTGTTCTAGAGAGGAAGAGAAGTGGAGCGACGCAGGAAATGCAACAATGCAGCGCCGCCACGTGAGCGCCGCCATCGCAGCTCCACCGCCACCGCCCATTGTCCTGCACATCCACCCAGCTCATTCACCCCGACACAAAGCCCAGCACACACCACCTGCTAGCACAAACGCCTTGTTTACAGCGAGCACAGCGGACACACACACACACACACACACACACACACACACACACACGTCCAACATCTGAAACAAACGCAAAGAGCAAAATGCAGCTTTATTTAAAAATAATTAAAAGAAAAGAAAGACAATAGAACATAAATGTGGAGTGAAGGTTGTGTGTGTGTGTGTGTGTGTGTGTGTGTGTGTGTGTGCGCGCGTGTGTGTGTGTGTGTGTGTGTGTGTGTGTGTGTGTGCAGTTCTGGGAAGCGAGCGGGGAGGTTGGCCTCTCGGTGTCGGGGGGCTTCATCTCATAACATGGAGCTGAAAGCTGCACACACACACACACACACACACACACACACACACACACACACACACACACACACACTGACCGTCTCCTTATCACATTCCAGCCTCAGCGTGGAATGCCAGGACGCCGGCCGGGGTGTTTAGGTGTTCCAGAATGTGAGAGGCCGTGTGTGTGTGTGTGTGTGTGTGTGTGTGTGTGTGTGTGCGCTCTCGTTCTCCCAGCGTTGCGAGAACCGGTTTGAGCTCGACGGCCGTGGTCGGGTTCGGCTGAAGGGACCGAAGTTCCCTCTGTGGTTCTCAAATGGGGGTCCGCGTACCCCTAGTGGTACGCTGGAGTACTGCAGGTCCATGAGATTAAAAAAAAAAATGATAATTTCAAAAAATCAATCACGCATAATTCCTAGAATAATGAGCCGATGCTGTATAAAATCCTCAGTGGTTTAGCCAACAGACCAGGATGCAGTGCAGCTGTAAGACGCTTTGCTTTGAGACAGGTGAGCTCCATTCTCACCTGTGAGCTCTTTGCTGCTGCGAGGCCACAAAACAACAGAGGAAACAAGCGCACACCTGTCCTCTGCAGGGAGCTGAGGCATGCTGGGAAATGTAGCTGACTGACTGAAACTGTTCTCTGAAAATGTGAATCAAAACAAAATGTCATCACAAAAAAACCCTGGAAGGCATCAGGAGCTTCACTTAAGAAAATCTGTTGGTGGAAAGTTGTTGTTTTTTTTTTTTTTCCCATGAAGGTCACCTGGACGTTCCTGTGGGTCTGGGGATGAAGGTACAACCAGGATGAGGTTTAGATCCAGAGAGCTGTGTGTGTGTGTGTGTGTGTGTGTGTGTGTGTGTGTGTGTGTTGATGCAGCGACGACGTGCAGCTGCAAACATCTTCACCTCGACACTCGAGCGTTTTAACGGCACCGCGGCTTTATTTCATTTAAATGTCCTTACATATGTTTTTTTTTTTTTATGAGTAAAACCAACATGTCTCATCTCTCCACGCCAACACTGAACACACCCCGGAGTGGAAATGTGGCTCTCTAGTGAATCTGATCAGTTTCACTCCACTGAAGCTGATATCCTCTGAGATTAACGTGGTACATTTACAAGAAAAAAATTAATAAAAAAAAATAAATAAATAAAAATGCTACGATTATACGGTTTCGCCCTATGAGCGCTGGGATAGGCTCCAGCACCCCCCCGCGACCCTAGTGAGGATAAGCGGTTTAGAAGATGAATGAATGAATGAATGAATGAATGAATGAATGATTATATGGTCACTAATGTGTGAGAAAAAAAATCAGAAATTCTTAAAGTTGTAAATTTATGAAAAAAACTCACAAATTTGTAGATTTTTTTTTTTTTTTTTTTTTTTAGAAAAAAAAGTGTGTCTGTTTTAAAGAAAAAAAATCCAAAAATCTGAGATTATGAGGTCACAAATTTACAAGAAAAAAAAAAAAAAAAACTCGGAAAAATTGTTTTTCTTATACTTTTGGATTTGGATCCACAAATAGTGGCCCTGATATGCTGCTGTAGAAAAGACAGGTTGATTGTTATTTTTTATTTATTTGTTTATTTATTCATTCATTTAGTTATTTGTTAATTTATTTTCTCATTTTTCATATCTTCCCCATTTTATGGCTACTTTTATTTTGCTGTTTTGAGTTTTACCCATCCTCCTCCTGCCTCCCGTGTTCCCTCTCTGCACACTGATCAGATTTGTGCCAGCCTGGCTCCTGGTTTCAGTGTGTGTGTGTGTGTGTGTGTGTGTGTGTGTGTGTGTGTGTGTGTGTGTCCAGGCTGTTGTCTCTCAGTGTGAAGCCTCCCTGCTCGCTCTAAATACAGCGAGCTAATCAGCTAGCGCTCTGGAAATAGCCGATAGCTGATTAGCAGCCTCTTCCTGGCAGCGTGAGGCTCAGCGCAGACAGACAGAGCCACACACACACACACACACACACACACACACACACACACACACACACACAGACCCCACCCAGGTGATGCTGCTGTTTCAGGTAGCTGTGAGGACGATGATGATGATGGATCATAACATCAGCTGCAGTTTGAGGCCGGCCTCCATGTTGCTGCTGTCATCAGGCACAGCATCAGTGTGTGTGTGTGTGTGTGTGAGTGTGTGTGTGTGTGTGTGTGTGTGTGTGTGTGTGTGAGTGCTGCAGACGAAGGGCAGCTCCCCACTTCTGCACTTCCTCAGTCTGGCTTTGCTTTCTTCCTGTTGCCTGGCAACTTCGTCTCTAAAAAAAAAAAAAATGTTTGTGATTATAGACAGAGCTCACACACACACACACACACACACACACACACACACACACACACACACACAACAAGCCAACCAATGAAGAGTTTTGGCCGGCGTGTCCCGTCTAAACATAGACCTGCGCCCGCCGTCCCGGGGCGGCGGCGGCGGCTAATCTGATCTCATCATGACCCGCCAGGCCGCCGCCGCCGTGCTCGCCGACCAGCCCCGTGCACGTCATCCAGCCCCGTGCACGTCATCCAGCCCCGCGCACGTCATCCAGCCCCGCGCACGCCAACCAGCCCCGTGCACGCCGACCAGCCCCGTGCACGCCATCCAGCCCCGTGCACGTCAACCAGCCCCGTGCACGCCGACCAGCCCCGTGCACGTCATCCAGCCCCGTGCACGTCATCCAGCCCCGTGCACGTCATCCAGCCCCGCGCACGTCAACCTGCCCCGTGCACGCCGACCCGCCCCGTGCACGCCCAGGAGGAGGAGGAGGAGCTTCCAGGGCCTCATCAGTGATTTTTAACGTTTCGCCCGTTCAGCAGAATCTCTGGTTGCATCAAGCCGTTCTGCAGAATCGTGCGACGGCGACCAAAGATTTCAGAACCTCCAATCAAAATGTGAATTATTTTATAACATGTCGACTTTTTGGTTGATATTTTTTTCTTTTACTGCCAAAAACAAATAAAGACAAAGACACTGGAAGTTTTATTACGATACTTTGAATAAAATATACGATTAATGATGATGGTTTAACAATGAATAATATTGATTTTTTTTTTAATGTATCTTTGGAAGCAGAGCTCAGTCTGACCTCAGAGTGACTTTATCCTCCTCACCAGTCTCTTTACTCTGAACTCGTTCAGTAATAATGAAAAAATTAATTAAAAAAAGAATCGTGATAATTCAGAAAACACAGAACAACATTCATTACAGCCAATCAAACACTTTGATTTTCTTTACGATTTTTTGTCGGCCTCCTGCCGTCACAACGTGAGACTTAACGACCAAATCACGATCTCATCATGTTATCGTCATGGCAACGGGGCTGTTTGTCCTCAGGGTTCAGTTTGATGACATCACAGCTTGTCAGGTTGACGCCAGGTTGTAGTCTGGGTTAGGGTTAGCCTGTTAGCATGTTAGCATGTTAGCCTGTTAGCCTGGGTTAGGGTTAGCCTGTTAGCCTGTTAGCCTGTTAGCCTGGGTTAGGGTTAGCCTGTTAGCATGTTAGCCTGTTAGCCTGGGTTAGGGTTAGCCTGTTAGCATGTTAGCCTGTTAGTCTGGGTTAGGGTTAGCCTGTTAGCCTGTTAGCCTGTTAGCCTCAGTGTGTGGTCTCAGCTGTGTGAAAACTTACAAGTTGAACAGCTTCATGCTGGGAGAGGATTAGGATTTTATGCTCGACCGCGTTCTCTCTCTCTCACTCTCTCTCTCTCACACACACTCACACACACACACACACACACACACACACTCACACACACACTCACACACACACACACACACACTATGACATGCCACAGGCCCCTCCCGTTCCTTCATGTCAGGTTTCCAGCAGAAACTGAGCTGAAGGGTCTCTCCTCCTGGATTTCTGGATTTGTTCCTTTGCTGGTGCAGTAAACACACTCTGCAGGTCTCTGTAGGACTCTGTAGGTCCTGTATTTCTGTATTTGTTCCTTTGCTGGTGCAGTAAACACTGAGCAGGACTCTGCAGGACTCTGCAGAAATCTGAACTGGCAGATCTGTTAAAGAAACGTCCAGAGGCTGATCTGGAAACTGTTTTGCACTGAATCCTCCTGATGTGTTTTTATCTTACTGTTTCATCAGAGTGTGTGTGTGTGTGTGTGTGTGTGTGTGTGTGTGTGTGTGAAAGTGCTAGCTGACAGCTCGTTCAGTGTCCTGCTGGATTAGCAGCAGGACGGAGCTGTACGGTTATATAACGAGGGTGTGTGTGTGTTTGTGTGTGTGTGTGTGTGTGTTAAAGGAGAAATCCACCCTGTAACTTGTGTGTTTTGCCAAAACATCTTGTTGGCCATGAGCTCTCTGCGTTCCTGAGCTCAGTTTTGGTCGTTTGCTGGATTCATGACGAGCCGCAACACAAACAACATGGAGCCTCAGTCAAACCCGCTAAGTTACAGCACGTTTCCCGTGTTAAACCTCCAAAAAGAAAACGAAGATGAAGACGAAGAGAAAAGTCACGGAGGTCGACGACCTTGTGTCCTGCTAAAACACAAAAACACAGCGTGTAAATAATGCATGATGTACTTCTGGCTGCTCGATTCTACCAGCTGACCTGCCAGGAGCTGCTTTAGAGCCAAAGAGTCGAAGTTTGGACCCTGATTGGTGACCGTTCCTACGAGGAGAAAATGCAACGGAATGGCCCTTTAAGTCAGAATCCGAAGTAGAAAATGCAGATTTCTCCAAGTCTCAGCGATCAGACTTCATGTCAGCACTGCAGTGTACAAACTACACAGTACGTTTAATATCTTGTTTATTAGGTCTATATAATGATAATGATAATAATAATAACTGGCTGGCGTAGTGGATGTGAGCGATCTGTCATCTATTCTAAATAAATCTGTGGTTGTTATAAGGTCATAAAAGGCAGATTTGACGGTTCAGTCCCTCGTTCAGCCTGCCTCTGACTCTCTGTTGTTCTTGGCCGGCCACATATAGACTCAAATAGCCGTTTATTATGTAGCAGAGCGTCCGCCTGCGAGAGCGAAAAGAGAGAGAGAAAAAACCCTTAGTGAGGCAGCGAGCTCTTTTCACCTCATTAAATATTTGACA
The DNA here is from genome assembly GCF_902150065.1 of Myripristis murdjan. Lineage (NCBI taxonomy): Eukaryota > Metazoa > Chordata > Actinopteri > Holocentriformes > Holocentridae > Myripristis > Myripristis murdjan. The sequence continues at coordinate 2,295,981 of NC_043991.1, read as the reverse complement.
GAGCCGCTGCCACGCGCTCAATAAAGATTATATATCACACAGCCGGGCTTTAACTGACTCAGTCTGAGGGCTTTTATTTTGAAGTAAGAAAGTGCTTGTTCTTATCAAATGAGCCGGTGATGCTTTGCTCTTCACTGACTGCAGACGGCAAGCCACGTTATTTTAATTAGTGATAAAACTCACTTTAGAATCAGTCCCTGGTGTGAGGTGGTGGATGTTCCTGGTGTACGAGCTCCGCTTCATGACGCTGATGATGACGGGCTCGCTGCACATTATCCATCACATAATATCCATCACACATTATCCATCACATAATATCCATCACATAATATCCATCACATACATAGGCGGTTCTATGGGGTGGCAGGGGGTGGCAGCTGCCCCCCTAGAAAAATGCCTTGCCACCCTAGTTGCCACCCCAATTTCAGACAGTTTATTTATTTATTTTTTTAATTGTGGCTGTTCGGAAACTCTCTGTTACGAGACTCAAATGTCCGAGTGCAAGTAAATGCAGCAAAAGAGGACACTCCTACTACTTAAGGGGTTGATAAATGAATAAATAAATAAATAAAAATATATATTTCTAATGCCGCCTTTTGGTTTTCTATTCAATGCTTTACTCATGTACCACAATAATGGAATGTTTTTGAGTCAAAATATCCTCATTTGGGGGTTTTCCAAGCAAATACTGATATATGGGATCGTTTGGTATTAAATCAGCATAGATATTTCTGCCACCCCTTAAAGTTTCCATGCCACCCTCTTGCCACCCCATGAATATTTGTCTAGATCCGCCCCTGATCACATAATATCCATCACACATAATATCCATCACACATTATCCATCACACATAATATCCATCACACATTATCCATCACATAATATCCATCACATAATATCCATCACATAATATCCATCACACATAATATCCACACAGGGCGGCGTTTCCCCGGGCAGCCGGCCCGGCAAAGTGCAGTTTGTTTTAGTTTCACAGAGAGAGTTATTATTATTATCATTATTATTATTATTATAGAGTGAGATCTGGACTCGAGTGAAAAGCGTTTTATAAACAGCCGGTGACTCTGCTCAGCTCTGAGAGCAGCACAGCAGCCACTCTGAGGCTTTTCTGGTTGTCGTTTCCCCGTGCAGCGCCCCCTTGTGGAAACAGCAGAGTCTCTTGTGTCCCTCTGAGCTCCACGGGCGTGTTGCTCTGAAAATGAGCTGAAAGTGACTGAGCAGCAAACAGCAGCTCTGAGGTCAGTGCTGCAGGTCTCTCTGCTGTCTGAAGCTCATCATCAGACAGTGATGGTGGCCTCCATAGGGGGCGCCGGCGAGCGTCCGCTCTGCTTGTCCCACACACAGGGACGCTGCTTCACCTCAGGGAGCTCAGATGGAGTCCTGATCTGCTCGGGAGCTTTCACTCCGTCTCCTTCCTTCTTACCTGGAGAATCCTCCATTAGAACAGCAGCCCACCAAGGTGGGACACACCTGGCTGTTAGAGGGGACGGGAGACGGCCTCTGATTGGTTCACTGCATGTTACGCCCAAAACACAGCCAGGATTCATGAAGAGACTCAGGACAAGCCTTTAGAGCCAGGAGCCTGGAGGAAACACAGTTTTTTCATTTTTTTCCTCAAGTGGACTTGGGCAGCCTCTGAATGCTCTGCAGATTTGCAAAATGGTTTATTGACGTATAAAATTTGGGTAAATTGTTGTGAACGGGCCAAACATAAAAAAAAAATCTCTGGAATGCTCCTTTATCTTGTGATTGGAGGCAGTTTCAGTGTTTTTGGCCCGGTTGTCCCAGTGCTCGGACTGGAAGTGTTAATCTGGCTGCCTCGCTCCGTCTGACAGCAGGCCTCTCTGCTTTAAAGTAGAGCCCTCCATCTGTGACAGTGTGTGTGTGTGTGTGTGTGTGTGTGTGTGTGTGTGCTGAGTGTATCATTAGTATTCAGGCTGGAGAGTCTCACTCCAGCACCCGTCGGGCCTTTTGTTGTTGTTTTGCGAGGGGTGTCCAAGGGGGTCTGGGTTGTTGCGAGTGTGTGTGTGTGTGTGTGTGTGTGTGTGTGCATGTGTGTGTGTGTGTGTCTCAAGGGGCTTTGAGAGGGACACGAATAGCTTCCATGAGTCCAGACATGCAGAGCATTCCTGTGCAGCGCTCGGAGCTCGCGGGACGCCTGGCTGATGATCTCAGTGTGGCTGCTGTTTGTTGCTCTGTGGAGACGGGTAGGTGGACCTGTGTGTGTGTGTGTGTGTGTGTGTGTGTGTGTGTGAGTGTGTGTGTGTGTGTAGGTGGAGATGTAGACGCACCATGCTAGCACTTCTTGAACAGGGCGGACGCTGCCTCATCATCACCAGCTGCTCTGATCCAAAACTGAATCATTAACGCTGTGAAACCTCTGCTGGATTCCTTTTATTTCTATATGAAAAGATTAAAAATCACTCCTTTTTTTTGGGCCAGTGCCAATCTCCATCTGAAAACACAGATTAAAATGTATGAGGATGAGACTGATGACCAGGAGTGTCAGTATTAGCCGACTGATACTTGATTTTCGAGGCTGATGGTGTTTCTGATATCAGGGAGTAAAAAAAAATCCTGTATACACTGCAAAAACTCAAAATCTTACCAAGATTATTTGTGAAATAAATAATCTTGTGAAAAAATCTTGTGAAATTTCAAGTGAAATTTCACTTGAAACAAGTGAAAATTGTCTAAAAACAATTTACTTCTGAGGCGATCATGTCTTATTTTAAGTGTAATGAGATATTTTGACTAGAAATAAGACATTTTTGACTTGAAATAAGACAAATAATCTTGGTAAGATTTTGCGTTTTTGCAGTGTATATGAGATTATATTCCCATAGTCACCCTGTTTTGCAGTGATCCCTCAAATGTAGTTTTCAAACTCTTGTGATGAAGATATGTAACGCAGACAGGATATTTTACAGTTTAATAAACTTTACTGTCAGTGCACAAATATAAATAAATTAAAAAAACACAAATGGAACTGTATAGTTAAATATATTAATCTGAACTAAGACAAAGGGAAGAATGATCAATAAATTTTCTAAATTTCTTAGAGCTTCTTTTTCTGCATTATGTTCTGCAAAAAAAAAAAAAAAAAAAAAAAAAAAAAAAGCACATATCGGACAACATATACACCGACACTAAGACACTGATGTGTTTGTGATACATCAGATAACCGACATGGTCTGCCTCTAGTAATTAGAATTAAAATAAATAAATAAATAAATATTTTAAAAAATTGTAAAAGACCTTCAATACAGCAAAAAAGTAAAACAAACTCAAAGAAAAGTTAAAAAAAATTTAATGTTTCATAAACATAATAAAAATATTTTTAAAAATTTACAAAATATTTAAGATTTACAACACCGGTCTCTGCTTTGGGGTAAAATTTAATTTAAAAAAAAAAAAAAAAAAAAAAAATCACAGTCAGATGCCAAAAATATTAAAAAATAAAAAAATAAATAAAATAAAATAAAACAGCCACAAATTATAAAAGCTACATGCTCTCCCAAACATAAATAGATAAATAAATAAATAAATAGATCAATAAAACAAACTGGCAGACAGATGGCAGACCTGCCTGGTTTCTCCTCTTCATTTCTTCCCTCTCCAGCTCGTTAGGAGCCGTCAGCGTTCCTGAGCAGGCGGAGCTTCAAATATTCAAACGCTTAAATTGTCCTTGTTTTATTTTTATGGTGGATTAACCTTCATTTCCTCGCCTTCTGTGTTTATTTCCATTATTTTGCCAGAAGTCGACCTTTTGTTGGCCTCCAGCACAACTGGCAGTGTGTGTGTGTGTGTGTGTCTGTGTGTGTGTGTGTGTGTGTGTGTGTGTGTGTGTGTCCTGTGGCACAGGTGGCTTCTAGTTGTCAGTCCACTTCCTGTGTTGACGGCCGTTTCCGTGGATACGGGGAGTGTGGCTTCCTGGTTTCCTGTTTGGATGAGCTGTGAGCTGTGATAGGCTGTCGTCCAATCAGCTGCTTCCGTCACTCCGCATCATCGTGTGTTTTCATTTTTTTTTTTTTTTCAAAGGGGCTGACCACACGGCTTTAAAATGTTCATGTTGCATCACTCGTGCACCGTCTTTATCGTCCAATAGGATCTGAGCATTTTCGTAATTCGGTTCCTGCAGGACGGTGAAGCTTGTTTTGGGATGGTGTGGGCGGGGCCAGGGATGATTGACAGGCCCACCTGTTGTGCATTGTAACAGGATAACTCCTCTTTTGAACGTATGAAGGTACTTTATCAGACAGGACAGAGTCTCAGGGTTTTTATCCCCACATCCCAGGAGAATTAAAATGTCATATTTATGAGAAATGACCCATTTTAGTCACGGGGGGTCTTCAGGGGGAGGTCAAAGGTCATCAGCAGAAGTGATAAACATCATCTGGAAGCTGGAACCTGAAGATTAATTTGAGATGCAGCTCAAATTATTCTATTCATAAATCTAGAATAAACACTGTGGTTTGGTCAGGTGCCTGTTATGTTTTGTTTTGTTTTATTTAGATTAGATCATCATGATGAAAGTATATTTTAGACATTCCCAGATTTAATTATGTCTCTTAAGTTGCTGCAGCAGTTTTTAGGTTAAAACTAATTTGTTACACAGATTTGGTGCAAAGTTTAACCATTTTTCACCACTGGAGAATTAATAAAAATGGACATTAATGCCTCCATAATCCCACATTAGGACACCAAGACCTAAATCTGGAATAAACATTGTGTTTTGGTCCAGTGCCTATTTATGTTTTATTTATGTGAGTGTATAAGGGGTAGAACACTGTGATAGCAGCATGTGAGGCCAATCTCATGTTCAATTCTGTCTCTTAAGTTGTTACAGCAGTTTTTTTGGTTGATCCCATTTGTTACACAGATTTAACTATTTTTGAGCACTCGAGGATTAATAAAAATGGTGAAAAATCCCTCCAAAAACCTCACATTAGGACACTAAGACCTTGAGGAACACCACAGAGAATTTCACGCTGTGATTTGGTGTCAAAAACTTTTGACGTTTGCAGATTTCTGTAAAAGCTGCATTTTTTGATGATTGGTTTGTTGTGTAAATGTGTCAGAAACCATTCCAGATACCATTCCAATGCTTTCTTTAGACCCTTTTTATGATCTTTTTTTTTTTTTTTTTAAATATATATATAACTGAACATTCCCATGCTCAATTACAAGTTGGTGCAGCAATTTTTGAGATGATACCATTTGTTACACAGATTCGGTGTAAAAGTTAACCATTTTTAACCACGCAAGAATGAATAAAAATGGTCATAAATCCCTCCAAAATTTCACATTAGGACACCAAGAGCTTGAGGAACACCACAGAAAAATTTCATTCTGTGATTTAGTGTCAAAAACTCTAACATCTGAAGATTTCTGTAAAAATTGCATATTTAGGTGATTGGATGTTGAGCGTTTTGTTGTGTTAATATGTCAGAAACTGGCCCTCACTGTCAGTCCAGCTGGAGAAGCAGAGCTCCTCTGAACGGCCTCGCTCTCTAGTTTGTGTCTGTCAAGTTTGATGAGGCTGTGATTCTCCTAGAGGTCACTAGAGGTCATTTTCTCCAGCGACGTCCAGTTTGACAAAAGTCTCTGCCTGCAGTGAAATGGCTGCTATGGGGGCCAACATCATCACACAGGAATCAAATGTGGCTCATTGAATCCACAAGAGTCTCAGCTTTCCAGTCAAAGCCAACTGATGCAGCTCCAAGACTAGAAAACTAACAGGGAAGTCAGTTATCATGCAGTCATTTTTTAATTTTTTTTAAATAAATAAATAAATAAGTGTCTGTCAGTGGGTGTTGTGAGTCCTGTCGTTACGCAATTTGGAAGGAAGGAAATAGAAGTTGAGGTTTATTTAGAGGCAAACATCAGTGTTTACAGTCTCAGACGGCTTTACAGGCCCGGAACAGTCTCCTCAAAAAACTCCCTAAAACCCCACAGATGGAAGAAAAGAAGGGAAGAAGGGAGGGAGGGAAGAAGGGAGGACGTGGAGAGGTGCGTAGAGAGCAGCCAGGTGTTGCTGTCCAGGTGTTTTCTGTCAGTTTTTGGAACGGACGTCGCATCGGTTTACGTTTCAAATGTTTACATCGACTCTGACGAGCTGACTGGAGCGGAGCGCGACCCCGCGACCTTTGACCTCCGTCCTTCTGTTAACCCTGACCTGCTGCTCAGGGTCACGGCAACCGACCAATGAGAGGCCAGATTACCTCCGACTAACACGCTGATCACCTCTGACCCACTAACCTCTCACACACACACACACACACACTTTCAGGTCTCTTAGGTTGCTTGCCACAGATATCGTGTCCCTGACTGACATGCAGGTACACACACACACACACACACACACACACACACACACACATGCATGAGGTTTTCATAGTTTTGTATTTTTTTAGTTTATTTATATTTATTTCATTTTGACTTGTTTTACTTGAAATTAGTTTTTAAAACAGGTCTGATAGTTTAGTTTATTTTTTTAATTTTTATTTTTAATTTTTTTTTTTTTTTTTGGAAAATGCTTAGTTTTAGTTTCTATATATATAAAAAAAAAAACTATAAGACCTGGTACCCATTTATTTTCTTTGTGTAATTACAGTTATTTGTGAAAACGCTGCCAGTTTTTTTTTTTTTTTTTTTTTTTTTTTGTTACTTGCCGGATCTACTTTCCAATTCAAATGGAAAAATAATAAGAAAAGAAACATTTAATTTCCTAAAATAATGGGAACCAAGACTTGTTTTGTTTTTTATATCATCATAATCCTGTTTGTTGGTTTCTGTGTTAAAAGTGAGTGGAGACACAAACACAGCTGAAGAGAGCACGAAGCAGTTTTTCTTATGTGTGTTAAAGTGTGTTTAAATATATTGGTTGTGTGTGTGTGTGTGTGTGTGTGTGTGTGTGTGTGTGTGTGTCAGAAAAAAATAACTGTGTCATTTGCTGTGTATTTAATCAATAATAATGAACTTTGATGACATTACGTCTGCTCTGGGCGCTGTTGACCCAGTAGTGCTGACCCATTTGCACGCCCACGCCTACACACACACACACACACACACACACACACACACACACATATATACAGTACATACACTCTGCCCTCGTCTCCAACAATAGCGTCTCTTCATCGTCCAGTTTGTCCGTCAGCGTCTCTTCTGTAGATCATCATCGTCACAAGTCTCTTTTTGTATGCGTGTATGTGTGTGTCTGTGTGTGTGTGTGTGTGTGTGTGTGACGGCCTGAACTCGTGTCCCTGCTGCACACACACACACACACACTTACTGGGTTACTGGCCCAGTTTTCTGTGCCCAGTTCCTCTTCATCATATGGCTCCGTGTTATTTCTAGCTCAGGCTGCGAGCAGGGACTTTTCACACGAGCTTTGTTTTCCCATAATTCCTCTTCATTTTCCCGTTTTGGTGCTTTTGTGTGCTTTTTTAACATCCTCTTGCACCGTGTTGGCGGACACACGTCGGCTTTAGCGAGGATTCATTTCCAGTTTTCCCCCCGGACTTCAGTCGAATGTAACTGGACGATTAAAGGAATAGAAAAGCCTAAAAAACAAACAAACAAACAAACAAACAAACAAACAAACAGCGGATTCTGTGGGTCTAAAAGAACATCATCAAGCTGCCGACTGAAGGAGGTAAATGTCGTTATCACTTTATCTTTCCTTGCAGGATTTAAACAAAAAACTCAGTAAATAGAGAATATGTTTCTATCTTTAAAGTGGGAGGTGGTAGAGACTCGGGGTGAAGAGCGGAGCGCTCGGCGTCCCTGAAAACCCCCGGAGAGACGCTGGTTACGAGTCGCTAGGAGGTTCGGTTGTGGAGATGTGGCCCCATTGGCCCCTCCATTGTAAGTCAATGGGAGATGTGTGAACGGGGTCAAGGGGTCGATACGTTGGGTCGTATTTAGCAGCTCTTCTCACGCCGTCTTCAGTTCACTGACACTCATTTTTTGTTCATTCTTTGTACAAGTTCATGCTTTCATTCACATTTGTCCTTTCAGCGTAAAAGCACAGACTTTTATTTTGACATAAATCAACACAATACAAACTATCTTGCAGTTACTTACAAGTCCACAGCACATGTTCTCTTTTAAAGGGATAATCTGTGCAGCATCAGTCGTCGTTCCAGTCACAATATTCTCATTAACATGTTTTGGGAATTTAATTTTCTCCATATTTGCTTCTGCTTCCAGGAAAAGGCAGAATGGTAACTGGTTTGTGTGTTTAAAGCCAGGAAACAGTCAAAACTCTGAGCAAAACACAATGACAACATTTTGACGGGCAGATTTTGATTTCATCTTTGTCTTTTGTCTGAAATGCATTTTGGTTTTAGCCGCATTTTAGTCATTTGAATTTTGTTAGTTTTAGTCTAATTTACGGCGACAAAGACGAAAGTTGTTTTTCGTCGATGAAAATTAAGCTTCAGTCATTTTTTTCCTCTGTAAATACTTCATTAAATCATTTATTAGTCACCGTTGATCTACATTCCCGTCCTTATTGTCAGCAAAGGTTCATGTTTGTTTAGTTTTCGTCTCGTTCTTGTCCTTGTTGTGTTGCTGAATCCTCTTCGTCGTGGTTTTAGTCGAGGAAGTTCACACCGGTTGGTTTAACGTCCTGTCAGCTGATGCTTCCGGTCAAAAATTTCACTTTTTGCAGCCGTGAACGTGAGGAAAGCGAGGCGTGTTTGCAGCAGAGAAAGTGACAGATGACCGAAGCGAGCTCTAGTTTCCACCGGCCAGATCCGATGACCCGACACACACACACACACACACACACACACACACACACACACACAAACACCTTCATATGGGTCAGCTGAGACTCTGATCTCTGACACAGCATATTCACCAACACCGATATCTTTCAGTCGGTAAATGATCTTTTTGTCGTGATATTCAACATTTTCAATTTTCTATCTGTGTCATGCCAATTATTGACAAGTAGAAAATATCAGAATTATATTATTTTCAGGCTGGAAACTCCAGTGACACAGCATGTAGACGTTTTGGGATGAAGATCCACCTGTAAACCAGTTCTGACACTCAGATTTCTGTCCTCAGGGTGAGGGTTTAGGATCATCAGGCTGAAGCCCAGGAGGAAAACAAGCTGAGAAGGCATGAAAATAAGAAATATGTAGAGTACAAAGTCAATTATAAAAAAAAAAAAAAAAAAAAAAAAAAAATCACCTGGGAACCTGCATCAAACTAAGTTTCCTCCATTTTATCTTTGGAGTTTCGGTCCTTTAAGCGATAGTTCAGGTTTTTATCCATAGGTTTATTTTCTCCTCCAAAGTAGTGCAACAGATTCTCCAAGTTTGAGCCGTGAGCTTCTTCCCTGTGATGACAGCGAACGCCTCACCTGGACTGTTTTTCTCCAGAGTGAATGAAGTGGATCTGAACCAGCAACCAAAACCACTTTGAGCAGTGACCCAGAGCTGAAAAAAAAAAAAAAAAACTGTCTCAAAGGATGAACAACAACATACTTTAATTTTGGGATTCATTATCGATGCTGTTTTCCGGCCGTCTTGCTTGCTAACTGGGGGAACTACTTTGTCTCTGTATCACTACGCAGGCAGCAGCTACATACAGAGACAAAGTAGTTCCTCTCAGATCCACTTCGTTCATTCTGGAGAAAAACAGTCGTGGTGAAGTAAAGCTGTCATGTTATTTCTGATTAACATTTATTCCGACTTCATGCCTGTTTGAGCCTGGGAGGAGCCGCATGCTGGGGTTTCCTGAACGAGTAAGGAGCCACCAGTTTAGATAGATAGATAGATAGATAGATAGATAGATAGATAGATAGATAGATATACTTTATTGATCCCAGACTGGGAAATTCACACGTTACAGCAGCATCATCAATAAAAACAAAAAATAAAATAAAAATAAAAATAAAATAAAAAAAAGTTAAAATTAAAAGTATATACAATAGAGACTAAAAATGTGAAATATATACACTAAATACAATAAGGGCTAAGTATATACAATAAAGTGGCCTGAGAATATGAGATGTTTAAGTGTTGAAATGTAAGAAATGTAAGATATACTGATGAAAATAATACATATGAAAAATGAAAAATACAGATAGTAGGTGGTATGGCACAGGGTAAGTTTGACACCATGGAACCAGGAAAACCAAGTGGCAGAACCCGACGCCCGGTACTGGGATCCGGCGACTGTCCGACTTGATTTGGCCCCATGGAATCACCACTTCTAATAAATAACAGTTAAGGTGCTGGGTGATGGATAATAAAATAAAATAAACTAAACAAGTAAGTAAGGTGCTGAGTAGTGGAGTGTTAAAAACAGAGCTATAGTTTGTCTGTGAAGTGGCTGGAAAAGCCTTGAAGCTCCACGTCACGGCTTCCCCTCACGGCTCGTGCCACTTCAGGTACACGCCGTGTGGATCAGACCGCCTCAGAGCCGCTGTGAGGTCTTCAGCAGAGCCAGGCTAACGACTCCCATAGACTTCAAGTCTTTATGCTAAGCTAACTGGAAATGCTAACCAGAGGAGCTGAACCGCTGGACGTCCAGAGGTGGAAAAGGTGTCCAACATCTCGTGTTCCTTTAAATTTGGTTAAAATTCATCTTGAAAAAGTCTTTAAAGGCGGTAGACGCTGGGATTAGACACACACACACACACACACACACACACACATACACACAGGGTGATGTGTCGGTGAGTCAACAGTCTCAAATTGGTGATGACAGAAGAAAACATCATCTCCTCCTTTTGGTCTCACACTCCTTTCCTTTCACCTTTCTCTTCTTTTTTTCTTCATCATCATCATCATCTCTCTCTCTCTCTTTCTCTCTCTCTCTCTCTCTCTCTCTCTCTTTTGACGAGCTACATAGGGTTAGAAAAGGGAGAGAGAGAGGGGGCTTGGTCTAACACAGGAAGGGAGGAGTGGGTAGCAAGAGGGTGGATGTTTTTGGTGTGTGTGTGTGTGTGTGTGTGTGTGTGTGTGTGTGTGTGTGCGTGCACAGGAGCCTGCACAGAAGGAGTCTTTGTGTGTTAGTGCATCTGGAGAGACGTATACACACTCACACACACACACACACACACACACAGCCGGCCCATGACATCACGGCTTAGCGAGCGTCCGTCAGGAATGCGGCTGAGAAAGGAGAGGCTTTGTGGAGGAGAGGAAAAGGGAGGGAGGGGGAGGAAAAGGAGGAGAAGAAGAGGAGGAAAAGGCTCGGTCAGGGAGAAGTCGGGCACTCCCACCATCTGGTACAGGACGGGCCGAGGAGGGAGGGAGCGGACGGGACACACACTCGCCTTTCCCAAACTGCTGCTGCTGTGGACTTTAACAGCCAAGATCCCAGAGAAAATCTATTAAATATCAAATATCAAATATCAGACATCAGACAGGGAAGTTCTGCCAAGCCGCTGCAGAGGTGAGTCGTGACCCCGTTTAACTTTTATTTTATTTAGTTTTTTTTTTTTAAGAGAAGTGAAAGAGAGAGAGAGCGGACGACAGGAAACTTCACTCCCAGCTGCTGCAGAGGTGAAGTCAGAAGAAGTTAAACACCGAGACGTTGAATCTGTTTTTTTTTTTTTAACGTGTAACATGAACAAAACCAGAAGGGAAACACGCGAGGGGTTATGAGATAAATAAAGGAGGAAAAGTCACAGAGGAAAAGAGGAAAAGAGGAGGATGTGATGGTGAAGGAGTCGTGTTTGAAAAAGGAGCAGGAAGCAGCAAAACGCATTTAATCCAAACTGTCATAACACAAAATGAGCCGCCGTTTGTCCTGATCTGCTTTAAAAAACAAAACAAAAAAAACACTTTAATTTGATCTAACAAACAACGCCTGACATAACTAGAGTACTTTCATTTTGAATTTCATGTTTTTTTTTTTAAAACGTAACCTGGTTTAAATCTGTACTTTGTCTTTAATGTGACATGAATCTGAAGTTGTAGCGTCCGTCCTTATTAGAAAACATTTGCGGAGTTTGGTGATATTTTTTTATTTTTTTATTTTTTTTTACATAGCATCTCTACATCATCAGGGACGGTCTGATGAGCAAAAAAAAAATTGAGTAACCCGCACAGGAACCGAAAAGTTAACGAACAGCCTCTGCATGAGTTCTGCACGCTGAAATATTATCACAACGTCGCCTCCGGGGGGCGCAAACGAGTCAACTGGAAAAGATTAAAGAGAAAAAAGACGAATGAGAAACATGAAATATCAAACTGGACCTGAAAGTCCGTCTAAGCCAGATTGGACCACAACCTTTCCCTAACCTTAACCAAGCAGTGGTGATGGCTAATGTTAGCTAACGTTGGCTAATGAGCTACTGTGCAGTATCTAATGGGCTTGTTAGCTTGTGAGCTCATGTTTCCTAACCATAACCATAACCTTTCTCTAACCTTAACAAAGTAGTTTTGGTGGTTTTATGTGAGATGATGAGCTAACAGGCTAAGGTACCAGTAGCTAATGAGCCTGTTAGCTTGCTAGCTAATGTTTCTTAACCATAACCATAACATTTCTCTAACGTTAGCTACAGCTACATGACATTGTGAGGCGTTAGCTGCTAGCATTAGCCACCAAAACTGCCTGGTTACTGTGCTAGCAGCTAATGGGCTTGTTAGCTTGCTTGCTAATGTTTCTTAACCATAACTAGAGTTGCCAACTTCCACGCAGACAAATAAGGGACACCTGGTATTCCCAAATTGTCGGATCTCAATCTCCATGATTGGGCTTTTTTAATGAGATCACGGTAGGACTGTAGTCTGGTGTCCCACAGCTCTGCACAAAGACAGACAGCAACAATAAGGCTTTCCTCCATTGTTGTTTTGCCGTGCTGCCAAAATCCGCCAGATTTTTTTCTGATTCCACTATTCTCTCCTATTGGACACACCGAGGTGACATCACAGGGTGCTGTGCCCAAGTTAAAAAAAAAATTCAATTTGGGCACTGCGTGCACAGGTATCGGCACCAGCCTCGCGTTGCGCTCAGCTCGGCGCAGACTGGTGCGCCTTTGCCTCCTGGCTCCTGGTTACCTGCTGCTGTTGATATGGTGGGGCGGGCACAGTGTAGCTTAGCAACACTGAGTGACAGTGCTTTGACCAATGAACGGCGTGCACACTCACTGACTCCGCTCACTGGTCAAACAGCGGGAGAGGGGGCAGACTCTCAAAAATAAGGGACAAAGTGTGTCCCTTATTGGTTCAATACTGGACGTGTCTTTTGGTTGCCAAATACGGGACGATTCCGTATTTCAAGGCACGGTTGGCAACAAAAATTCACATTTTGATTCTACGCTGTGAAATCTGGAGCTCCCCCACATGACTTGCTAAGTGGTTTGTTGCCATGGAAACGTTGGGAAATTGTAGTAAACGTGCCAAACATTTAATAAAAAAAAAAAAAAAAAGTGTAATGTCCCTTTAGCGGCGCTGCAGGCTCGGCCGCAGGTCGGAGTCCGGGCTCCGGTTACTGCACGGGATCAGGTTCAGTTAGGAAACACAGCTGAGTGTCCCGGGACGCTGTGTGTGTGTGTGTGTGTGTGTGTGTGTGTGTGTGTGTGTGTGTGTTCATCTCTATAACGAGGTTGTGCGTCGTCAGGCTCTGTGACGTTTTGCTCGCGGCGTGTGTGTGTGTTCTCAGTGTGTGTGTGTGTGCTCTAAAAGGGTATGATCACGTAATACTGGAGGTATGGGAAGTGTGTGTGTGTGTGTGTGTGTGTGTGTGGGTGGGTGGGTGTGTTAGTGTGTGTGTGTGTGTGTGTGTGTGTGTGTGACATAGTGAGACAGATGTGGAGTGTGAGTGCGTTTCCAGTCAGGGATTAAGGCTCGTGTTCATGTTCTAGTAAACACTGCTCACATCTCAGGCATGTTTACAGAGTGTGTGTGTGTGTGTGTGTGTGTGTGTGTGTGTGTGCATCACATCACAGGGGTGTAAGTGTTTCCAGATGTGAGAGTCATGGCGGCAGGCGGAGAATGAGACAGCATTTCAGACAGTTAGCCCGCAGCTGAGTCACACACACACACACACACACACACACACACGTCCAGCCCAGCCCTGTGTTGTGTTCAAACCTCTAATCCTAATCTGAGACTACCAGCCCAAACCAAGCCTCACCTTAATCTGCACCTAATCCTGATTCTAATCTTAACCCTGAGTCCAGATCATGATCCTGAAAGATGAATGTTCCTCACTCACCTTCTTGTCTTTCTTCTTCTTTCTTTCTTTATGAAGGTGTCTGAACACTGCACACACACACACACACACACACACACACACACACACACACAGCACACACACTGTGGCTGGCCTGGCTGAGTGTACAGTGTCCTTCATCACCAGTATTAGTCTTCAGGACGGCTAACTATGTCTGGAATGTCAGCTCACACACACACACACACACACACACACACACACACACACACACATACACACACACACACACACACACACGCATACATGGATACACTTTGCTGTACAAACACACACCCTTGAAAGGAAAGAAAAATGCACACAGGCATGCACCGCTGCACAGCTACTCATACGTGCACCGTGTGTGTGTGTGTGTGTGTGTGTGTGTGTGTGTGGCAGCAAAACATTGCACATGAGACATTCCTGTAGCCGTGTTTTCCTCAGGCGGTAACAGGATATCCTCCCCCTCTGTACTGTCCTGCCCACTGGACACACACACACACACACACACACACACACACACACACACACACACACACACACACACACAATGCTTTAGACAGGTATAAAACCAGATAGACAAAAGATCCTTCTCGTAATGTGTGTGTATGTGTGTGTGTGTGTGTGTGTGTGTGTGTGAGGCAGGCAGGGTGTGATGTGTGACTGTCGGCCCTCACATGATCTGTAATGTCATTAACTCGGGGAGAAAATCATGTGTGTGTGTGTGTGTGTGTGTGTGTGTGGGAGAGCAGCAGTGTGAGCTGAGGTGAGGAGAGACGAAGGAAAACTTTGGGACCGTCCTGACTGAAGTGAATCATGAGCTCCGCCTTGTTTGCCTCAAAAAAAAAAAAAAAAAAAAAAAATGAAACTAAATTAAGTTTTGATCCGTTTTATCCAATAAACCTTGAAGGAGTCTCTGTGAAACATCATCCTGAACATCATGAGGTGTGTGTTTTGAGCGCAGCAGACGTTAACGTGAGGAGACGTGAGGAGACGTCACACACACGGGACGACATGAACCAAACAAAACCAAATGAAACCAAATGCCTTATAATTTCTTAGGCGCACCGCCTAGACGTTTTCACCGACCGCCTAGATCAAATGAACGAGGAAAGGGGAAAAAACACACATCGACATATAGATAGATAGATAGATAGGCATACTTTATTGATCCCAGACTGGGAAATTCACACGTTACAGCAGCATCATCAATAAAAACAAAAAATTAAAAATTAAAAATTAAAATTAAAAGTATATACAATAGAGACTAAATACGCGAAATATATACACTAAAGACAATAAGGGCTAAGTATATACAATAAAGTAGCCTGAGAATATGAGATGTTTAAGTGTTGAAATGTAAGAAATGTAGGATACAGTGATGAAAATAATAAATATGAAAAATGAAAAATACAGATAGTAGATGGTATGGCACAGGGTAAGTTTGACACCATGGAACCAGGAAACCAAGTGGCAGAACCCGACGCCCGGTACTGGGATTCGGCGACTGTCCGACTTGATTCAATCTGCGGCTCCTTTAGGAATCTGTTGTTGATGCTAGTTTAGCTTGGATTGTCCGGGGGGAGTTAGGCGGGCACTGGGCCGTACGTCATGAAATACTGACAACGGAATTAACCAATCACCAAAAACACAAGCGCCCGCAAATACCAGTGATCCAATGGCAACATAGCGACTTTCCAAACTATCCCAAGTGACTTCATAACCTAACGCTAGTCAGAAACTTATTTATGTAACGTCTGTTGTGTTTGTTTTTATGCTGCTATGCCGTGCGCTGGCTGCGTTCCCATCTCTCCCTCGTTCCACTTGCTGTTCGCTTCGCTTTTCACACACAAGCACCCAGCCCCCCTGCGCAGTTGACAGAAGTTGTGATTTTGATTTGATAATCATTTATTGTCCAGCCTTTTTGTATTAATTTCTGTACTTTATTTTATTTCCTGGTACTGTTTGTGTTTGTACCTATTTTGTCAGTATCTTAGATCTTGCCCAGTTTCCAGCCACACAGGGCTGACCCAGACTCTGGGGCGGAGCTAAGGCGGGTGGGCGGGGCTTACCTGGCTGTGGGCGGGGCGATGGTGCAGCTGATCAGTCCAGGGCTGTGTCCGAAATCCCTCCCTCCCTCCCCCCTCCCTTCTCTCTCTATAGGGAGTTCAGTGTAGTGGACTATCTAGTGAACTCAGTAGCAGACCGTTTCGGACACGACTTCGCTCGCTGTTCGGCGCCGTTCACGCAATGCATGATGGGATATATTGCCTGGTTAGTGACCATCGGATGTCCACTACATTTGGCGGTGGATTGTGGGATCCATCCAGTGGACTATATATATATATATACATTAATAATCACTAAACATTCGGACACCACTTCAAAATGGCCTGATCACTATATAGCGGTTCGCCTCACCTCGGTTTCGGTAGTTTTCCATTACACTTGAGTACCACCTCATCATCAGTGGAGTCGTCATAGCAACGCAGCCCCGCCCCCAAGCGCAGAAAAGTCTCCACCTCTTCATTTGACCGCGGTGCCGCTTTGCCTGCCCTTTGCCAACTTTGCCAACGTCAGTGATGATCAATGAGCACGGTTGCTGTTACTGTTTGTTTGTGTTTTTGTTTTTTTGTTTGTTTTTTTTAATGCCGGGTTTGGTTTTCAGTTTGGTGTTGTCCCACCGCCGTGTGATGGGCGGGTCACAA
Source organism: Myripristis murdjan (assembly GCF_902150065.1). Classification (NCBI taxonomy): domain Eukaryota; kingdom Metazoa; phylum Chordata; class Actinopteri; order Holocentriformes; family Holocentridae; genus Myripristis; species Myripristis murdjan. Next base: position 2,279,067 of record NC_043991.1, on the reverse strand, counting down.
GGTGAGACCGCGGGGAAAACGGTGGAAACGTGAATTTTTAGCACCACCTGCGACACCACAGAGGACAGACGGCTGATGTGACGTACTAAAGGCCACGCCCACTTTAGTCACATGGCCACGCCCACTCCCAACTCCCCTGTCCTGAATCTCACCCGCGCTCCTGAGGTCACCTGAGGGGAGACAGCACCTCGTGGGTCAGATTTAAAGGGGCAACCCGGCTAAAAAAACATGGATTTTCCTCTTCAGTTTTATTGTGGCGTTCCTCTTCTTCTTGTTTTATTTTGACGGGGCACCGTTTTGATTGAATGACCTCTGCTCTGCTGTTGCTCTGTTGTTATTTCCGGCCTGGAGTTTCCCTCGTCAAACTCGTGTCCAGCAGATTAGAGGACCTTGACCGCGTGTCCGTGTGAACGTGAGCCACAGACTGACACGTTTTCCTCTAAGAGACGAGTTTTTCAAAAGATTTCTGTCACGTTTGTGCTCGGGCGGTCGGTGTAAAGTGACGGGACGCCGGGCGGGTCAGCCGCTCGCCCTCACAGGATCTTTTCTTTATTAGTGGAAACAAGAGACAAGAGGCAGCGGCTGAGCGAGCAGGCCGGGGGAGGAGAGGGAGAAGAAGAAGAAAAAGAAGAAGAAGAGGGTTTATTGAAGAGAGGCAGGGTGTTATAATCCAGCATGTGACTGAACTGACCGCCGTTTGTTCCCTCAAAGAAAGAGAAAAAAAAAACTAAAAAGGAGAGAGGAAGCGAGTCGGGAAGGAAGAGAGCGAGAGAGCGAGGGAATTCAGCGGAAAGGGGAGGAGGACGGAGAAACCGAAAGAGAGAGGAGAGGCAGAGAAAAGAGAGAGAGAGATTTAAAGTCCCATTTTAAATAAAAGTTTAATCCTTGACATAAAGTCACTTTAGCAAAATAAATGTGCAGTGTGAATAAAAAGTTTTTTTAAATTAATGTAAACTGATCTGGACGAACACAAAACTGCACCAACAAATTATATTTACTCACGTTTCTGTAACTGAGCAGCTTGTCCTTCACTGCATTTAAATCAGATCCATCACAGAGAACAGATGAGCAATGACGGACTGTGGAACCTTTCACAATAAAAGCTCAGTCAGCACAGACGAGAGGAGGAACCTGCTTCTGCTTTTGTTGGTTTGACTTTTTGTCATTTTCCAAATTTCACAATAAAAGCTGCACCTTGAAAAACTGCAGGAGATTTTTACTGCACTACTTCTACTTCTACTTCTACTGCAGTCACATACCAGCAGAGGAACAGTACTTCTACTTCTACTGCAGTCAGATACCGGCAGAGGAACAGTACTTCTACTTCTACTGCAGTCAGATACCAGCAGAGGGACAGTACTTCTACTTGAGTATACGTGATACAATACAGACAGAACGTGAAAAGTTTCATTTTAATGTTATTTTAAATTCAGACAAGTGAGTTTTTTTTAGCTTCATCTACTTAAGTATTCGTTCAGTTTTTACTTCATGTACCTGTTCAGGTGTTTCCACCTGTGCAGCCGTGCAGTGTTTCAGTCTGAGGCGAGCACGCAGCCACACACACCTCAGTATTTCAGTTTTTTTTTTTTCCATCATGGCATCATCAGTCTGTGCTGACTGATGTGTTTGGGAGCGGCCAGGTAACGCCTCACCTGCCTCGAGCACAACAGAAAGTCTCTGGTCTTGTTGATGAATACGCCGGAGCGGGTCCAGATTATTCCTGCAGGACTTGAAGGCAACGTTCAAGTCCAGCCGCCTCACTTCGGCACGGTCGTCTGGATTATAGATCGACGTTATCGATGTTGTGGCAATATTTTAATTTGACCCTCTTGTACAGAAAAATGATTTATTATTATTATTATTATTATTATTATTATTATTATTATACTTTATTGAACATGTTAAAAAAGACAGGGATAAACAAACAGAAGTATGACATGTGACCGATATGAGCAAACAAAAGATAAATTGACCGATCGTCAGCCGAATAACATAGTTCATGTTCAAAAGGGGCGGGAAGAAGCCAGAAGCTTTTCAAGTCCGATCCCTTCATACCGGCCGTGTGACTCAAAAACAACAAATCATTGTTCTCTGCTCAAATCCAATCATCCTGAAAAAAACGTTAAAAGAAAAAGAAGGAGAAAGAAATGATAAATGATAAATGATATTAAAATTTAAAATTTCTGTTCTGACGCGATGTTGAACTTTCCTCTGAATCGGCGTGGCCGGATGGAAATGTTCCAGATTTCAAACCTCAAGCAAGAAAAAAAAAAAGTTCCCCAATACCGAGATGGACTACAACTCCCATGAGCATTAGGGCTTCATGGAAAACATTTGGCACCCTCATTCCCACACATAAATAACAGATAAATAGATAATAACTGTGACCTTTTTTGAGTTTCTCTTTCTCACATTTCCCTCAACAGCAAGCATTTACCCAAGATGAACTGTTTATAATAATGATAATAACCATAATTATAATATAAATACATAAAAATCTAAAATAAATGATCATAATAACGTATTTTTATAGATTTTTTTTCTCAACAGTGCTACAGAGCTTTACAGGAGCAGCAGAGGAGTGGACTCAGGCCCTGAACGCATCGCAGTAAAGAGAGAAGAGCCAATAAAGCAATAAAAAGATAAAACATCAGTTTAAGAGGCGAGCGGGCCTGAAGGTCGTGTGTTTTCACACAGCGGTGTGAACTAATTCACTTAATCACTGACCCTCGTTATTACATCACACACACACACACACACACACACAGAGAGACACACACACATTATGGGGTCAGCAGCTCCTCAAACATACCATCGGGGCAGGACGGAGCGGGAGGAGGGCAGTAAAACGGTGCAGTGTGTGTGTGTGTGTGTGTGTGTGTGTGTGTCCAGACACAGACAGAGAGGAGTGTGTGAGCCTCCTCTCCGGACCGCAGGGCAGGAATGTGTCGGCTGCTTGGATCACAAAACCAAAAGGTCACAGGTTCGATCTCACAAACGGCGAGGAGTTTTAAAAACGAAGCCGCTGCGTCTCAGGTGGTCGCGTCCCGGCTGCCCACCTGTGTCCCGCTCACCTGAGATGCTTTTTAAAACCAGGTGCGAGCAGGGTCCCGCCAAACCCCCCCGTCCTGCATCACGACACAGTCTGACTCCGTGTCGTCCCTTTGACTTCATCTGTTTTCTATTTTATTGATTTGTTTATTCACTGATAATTTAATTTACATGCAAACAGGTGTTTTCTATTTTGATTTTTTTTTTTTTTTCAAATGTTTTGTTAATCAGGTCATTTCTGTGTTTTTGTTTGTTTGTTTGTTTTTTAAGAATTTTTTCCCTAATTTCCTGGGCAATTTTTTTGTTTTGTTTTTTTAATTTAATTATTTTTTTTTTTTTTAACATTTTTTCTATTTCCTATTTATTTTATCTCTCTATTTATCTATCTAGCTATTATTTATTATTATTATTATTATTATTATTATTATTATTATTATTATTTTTACAAATGTTTTGTTAATCAGGTCATTTCTGTGTTTTTGTTTGTTTGTTTGTTTTTTAAGAATTTTTTCCCTAATTTCCTGGGAAATTTTTTTGTTTTGTTTTTTTAATTTAATTTTTTTTTTTTACATTTTTTTTCTATTTCCTATTTATTTTTATCTCTCTATTCATCTATCTAGCTATTATTTTTTAGTTATTTATTTATTTATTATTTACAATTTTCTTGTGCTAATTTTCGCATCATTTTCTTCTCTTAGGGATGTTAATTTTCTCATTTTTCCTGTGTTTTTGAAAGGAGTCAAGTGAAGGATTATTTGAGCTTTTTGGGGGGAAATCTGTTTCATGCACACAGTGAACCTTTTTTTTTCTTGGACAAAAAAAAAGTACAGAAATGAGTACAGATGTTTGTTCTTTATCAAACCAAAAGTCCAAACGTTGCACATATCAGAAATCCAAACCGTTCTTAGATAATGAACCCAAAGTCTGTGTGCACATGGACCGCACCCCTAATCCCACAGGAGAAACACAAGAACAGCGAGCACTGTGCAAAAAAAAAAAAAAAAAAAAAAAAACACAGGTCCACATGTCAGTCAGAATGAAAAATAAAAAAGTAGGAAGAAAAATTCAATACTTCATTAATGCCAAATATATATATCATCATGTCAAAACAACAACAACAACAAAAAATTATGATGTGATGATAGCCCTTTGGCAGTTAATCTTTGTGCCCCACTTCCCTCTTTATTTAAAGGTCACTGCAGCCAATATTCATAACCTCGGCTCATATTTTGACCTCGTTACAGAGATTTATTTCACAGGCCTCCTGTCCTGCGTGTTTATTTACCTGTTGTTCCATGAACGCATCACACACACAGACACTCCCTGTCAGCTCCCATGTCTCCCAGGTCCAGGCTGTGAACTGGCGCCCCTTAGTGGTGGAAACCAGTCACTGCCGCTGCTGCAGAGCCTCAGCTTCACCTGCTACTGCAATGCAGACAGACAGACAAATGTGTGTGTGTGTATGTGTGTGAGGTGTGTCTGTGTTTATAGGATGTGTGTGTGTGTGTGTGTGTGTGTGTATTTTATAGAGGCCAAAATGGAGAGGAAAAGTGGAACGTGCATGAATCTGATTTTCTCCTTCTTGTAAGTTAAATGAGCAAATTGGCTCATTTAACTTATGTTTAATTACGTTTTATTTTATAATAATAATAATACATTTTATTTGTTATGGCGCCTTTCATGGCACTCAAGGTCGCCTTACAGTAAAAATAAATACAGAATACAGCAACGACAGAAAATAACAGAGCATAAAAACATCACAGAAAACACAGGATAAGAAAACATCATAGAAAATAGCATAAAAAGAAAACATCATAGAAAAATACTTAATTAGACATGAGGGGAGTGTTTTTTCAGTCATCATGTGACTGAAGTTACAGCTTGTACGGATTCCCGCTGACCCACCCTGCGTGTTTTTGTGTTTGTTGATTGCAGAAAGCGTGGCGGGCAGCCGAGGATGTCAGTGAGGCCGCGCCGCGAGAGCGAGCCCTGAAGAGCGTCAGTTTCCAGGAGTCAGTCAGCGTGATCACTGACGGGCCTGCAGCCAGCATGGAACTGGAGAGCCAGCAGATCCAACATGGCCGCCTCAGCAGCCCCGGTGTGAGGGTGGAGGCTGCGGACAGCGAGGTGGTCCAGGTGAGAGGAGGGAGCAGCTCGCTGCCCGCTTTTATTTTATTTTATTTTATGTTATTTTATGTTATTTTATTTTATTTTATTTTGTTGCATTTTAAGTACTGCTCCTCTGCTGGTATCTGACTGCAGTAGAAGTAGAAGTACTGTTCCTCTGCTGGTATCTGACTGCAGTAGAAGTAGAAGTAGTGCAGTAAAAATCTGACTGATTTGTGCCCTCCAAAGTTTTTTTTTTTTTTTTTTTTTTTTTTTGCGTTTCAAGTAGCAGCTTTAAAAATATTGGCAGGATATTTGTTTTAGGGACGGGAATCAGCAGGAACTCCCCGATATGAAACCATTCATGATAGATAGATAGATAGATAGATAGATAGATAGATAGATAGATAGATAGATAGATAGATTTACTTTATTGATCCCAAACTGGGAAATTATTGTGTTACAGCAGCATCAGTAGAAACAATAAAAACACACTGTATAATATAAAGCAGATAGATTAAATAGAAAAAAAATGCAAAATATATACAATAAAGACTATACACAGTAAAACAGAATGAATGTATATTAAACTATGAATGTATGTACAACTGTGCAAAAAATGTGGCAGTATAAGAGGCAGATATAAATAATAAATAACTTTGGTGATTTGGTGATTCAGTCGTGATGCTGTAAATACAATTCAGTTTGACCAAGTGGGGGTATTTTTCATAAGTTGTTTTTTTTTTTTTTTTTTTTTTTTTTTTTTTTTGAAACACTGGTCTGTGGAGAAATGCTGAATCACACTTATGATTCAGGGCGTCATGTTGGTGGAATATTTCCATTTGACTTGACCAGCTGACCTTCAGATTCTGACAGATTAAAGCAAAAAAATCTCCTAGACTTTGGATTCAAAATGTGGAGGTGTTTTTGTTTTTAGTCTTTTAGTCCTGTCAAAATAAAAACACGTCTGAGGACAAAGGAATGATTCAGTTTCAGCATGGCAATGTAAAAAACTGGAAAACAAAAAAATGATTTTGTTACTGAATCAGTTTTTTTTTCCCTCCTCAATATTTTGAGTCTAGAAAAGGCAGATCTTGTCCTGGTTTGGTTTCTGGTTTCTAAATTTGGCCACAGTGCTGGGATTAGCCCGCAACGCTGAGCTCTGATTAGGAGATTAACTCTGTGGGTGGTAGCACTTTTATTTTGAAAGATCGTATTTCACCCTAAGAACAAAGTTCACTTTTTAGGGCAGTTGTCTTGTAATTTAATTTTAAATATACATTTATTATAATTACAGGTATTTTTTTGTCATTGTTTTAAACACATTTTTTGCTAATTTTCCAATAATGTTTTACTATTTATTTTATTGTATTTTATTTATTTTCATTCACTTATTAATTTTTTTTTTACTAGTTTTCTTTTCTTTCTTTTTTCCTGTTTTTTAAACTACTGTCTCTGTAATTTTCTGGTTATTTTCATGGATTTTTTTTACTAATTTCTCGCTAATTTTCAGGTTATTTCTTGCTAATTTGCTCACCTTTTTCTCCCCATGTTTTTTTGAAAGAAATCAAGTGAATTTGGATTCATATTTACATTCAGAGGCTCTAATCTGTAGGCACTGTAGGTTCATTTGATTTGTCTTTGATTTTGATTTTCTCAATTATCTAGTTGGACTCTAAGAAGCAATCATCTAATTATGCATGCGTGTGTGTGTGTGTGTGTGTGTGTGTGTGTGCAGGAGATCTGCTACCTGGACCAGGTGTTGGACGCCGCCTCAGACACACCCACCAACGGAAACTCCTCCCCCTCAGAATACAACAGACCAATCAGCGTGGACGGGACGTCCCCGGCGGTCCGCGTGTCGGCCCCGCCCACCGCCAGCGAGCCGTCCATCACCGTCGGGGGACAGCGGCAGACCACCTTCCTGTACCAGGACGCCGCCGACGGCAGGACCAACGGGCACGCGCAGGGGGCGGAGCCGGCGCCCGGCAAGGCCCGGTTTGAGCTGAGGGCGTTTCAGGAGGAGAGACGACCCGCCAAACTCTTCTCCCCCGGCGAGGAGCAGGAGGTCCGGGTGAGGAGGAGGCGGCCCTCCGAGGAGGTGAGCGTCTGTCACAGCAGCCTTTAACCCTTTGGTGCATAGCGGTCACTACACTGGACAGCTGTTTAAAGTCATTCTCTCCTAAATGCAGTGGTTTCTATGGTGGAATTGCATATCAGCTGTTAGCTGCTCCCTGCTGCTCCCCTCCATTGAGCTTCATGCAGAGACTGTCAGCTCTTGTTGCTGAAAACATGTTAATACCAGTATCATGACATGGTGATACCAGTCCTGCATCCTTAAAGAAGTATGGAGGCTCACAAAAGTGTTCATGCCCTAAGAAGAGTAAAAACACATAAGAAAAAAATCTTTACTCAGGCTTTCATAATTCATGCATCAAAGGGTTAATCCCAACACCCGCCTTTTCAGCATCATAAAACAAAATTAGAGATTAGGAGAAAAAAAAAACCCTCACAAACTCCTTTGGCGAATCTATTCCTATAATGCTCCAAAATTGTCCATAATTGTCTTTAAAAGCTTAAAAAATATATTTAAAAAAAAAAAAAATTCCATAAAAATTTAAATCCAATGCATTAATTAATCCCTTTTCCAGAGTCTTAACATGGTTTGAAAATGCAGAAACAGGGTTTAAAAATGCTGTTCTGGCATTTAAAAAAAAAACTACATTGTCATTTGTCACAGTAAGTGAACCTCCATCTGCAGCGTCAGAGTCATGCCGCTCAAATCAAATGTAAAGTGGCGGTTATGTCGGTGTTTTGCAAGTGAAAATGTGTCGTAACCGCGATCAACAGGAAGCCGATCAGCTGCTGACACGACAGCACCGCCGAGGTCAGCTGTCATCAGATTTGACTCAGAGGGAAGAGCTGACGCCTGGAAACCATTTTCATATCTGCATTTTTTTTTTTTTTTTTTTTTGGGGGGGATGGGAGGGGTCGCACCGTCACTGACCTTCCTTGACCTCTGCTAGAGAAGCTGGGTGTCCTCTGATCTCCTCCCAAAGCGAGCCGTGGGGTTTCAGAGCTGCCACATCACTCCTCCTCCCTTTCCTGCAGCCGCTGGTTTCCATTCATTCCACGACGATATGAACATGAACTTTCAGAGCCTTCACACTTTCTTCACTCCAGTTTTCCATCAGCCCAATAAAGTCCTCCACATGAGTTTTCCTAAAAGCAGCAGCACTGTTGGATTTTCTTTAAAAAGGGCGCAGACTGAAATGGCTTCTTCCGCCAGGGAAAATAGTCCCCGCACTGCAAAAACTCAAAATCTTACCAAGATTATTTGTCTTATTTCAAGTCAAAAATGTCTTATTACTAGTCAAAATATCTCATTACACTTAAAATAAGACATGATCACCTCAGAAGTAACTTGGCAAAAGTTGTTTCTTGTTTCTAGCTAATTTTCACTTATTTCAAGTGAATTTTCACTTTTTCCACTGGCAAATTTTGCCAGTGAAACAAGCAAACTTTCACTTGAAACAAGAGACAATTGTCTAAAAACAAGTTACTTCTGAGGTGATCATGTCTTATTTTAAGTGTAATGAGATATTTTGACTAGAAATAAGACATTTTTGACTTGAAATAAGACAAATTATCTTGGTAAGATTTTGCATTTTTGCAGTGCGGGGACACATTTTGCTTTCCACAGCCAATTATCAGCTGTGTGGTTTCTGAATAAGGCGGCTGTTTCAACCAAAAATTCACATTTTGATTCTATGTTGTCAAATGTTAAATTCCCATGCAGGATTTGATAAATGGTTTATTGTGATAAATTGTGGTAGACGGACCAAACATTCAAAGTCACTGGAGAAAACGGGGGGTCAGTCAGGCAAACAGGTATCAGACACTTTCTGGAGACGGTTGGATGGATGGAAAACATATTTTTCCTGTGTAAAATACAACCTGCAAATTTAAAAAAAAAAAAAAAAAAAAAAACATCCAAGGCACACTGTTCTGTTGGAAAAATGTTAAAAGGCCTTTATTATTACATAGCGAAGCATGATTTAAAAACCTGGCTGCCGACCAACGCCTTCATCAACATCATCATCATCATCATCATCATCAGGGTGCAGAGAAATGACAGCAGGCTTATGTCATTTTAGAGCGACCCAAATCCATGTCCCATGTACCGTGTCAGTACGGTCCATGTGAGGAGAGGAAGAGAAACTCTCACACGTTTTATATTAACGTGTTGTAATTGTGGTCCTGTGACCCGGCTTCATGGACGGTTGAGGATCTGATTCCTGTCAGAAACCCGCATACGCTGCCGTCAGGTTACTTCTGCATCACGGACCTCGTAATGAATAAATCTGAACTGTCGTTAGAGGCTGAGATGCAGGATCCAGACGTGACTGTGAGCATGAACCAGGCGTGGAGGAGGTTTTCCCCCTGAGGCTGGACCGAGCAGTGCAGCGTGTCTCTGTGCAGCTCATTACTGCCTTTTCACACTCTAATTAATCACAACAATCCCAAATTTCTTTTGTTATAAAATCTGATATTCACTGTCACCTTACAAAGGGCGGCCAGCAGGGGGCAGACGACGCCACCTCGGCCAAACTCACGCTTTGGAGAAAACTGATTTATGTTAGAAACACCTGAGAGAGTGTCAGAGTGTCTCTGAAGCTCTGCTGAGTTTCCAGGGCTGTGTCTGTCTTTTACTTTTGTTTGATCTGAATGTCCAATTCTTATTTCTTTTATTATAATTTATTGTTTTTTGTGTGTTGCAGTTTTTGTGGATATATCAGTTGGTTGCTTTCGTCTGTTTTATTTATGATGTTTCTTGTTTTGTGCATTGCAGGCTACCTTATTTTAAATTATTATTTTGCTTCTGTGGGTTTAGGTTTTTATTTAAATATAAGTTTAGTTGTTTTTTGTCCATGTGAGACATAATGATGTTCTGTCTGCCCAGGAAGACGAGCCTGTCGTCATGGAGATCCTTAAAATAAACAAATCAACATATTTACATGTTTTATTTGTCCCCTCTCTCTTCCTCTACCCCTTCGTCCATCAGGTGCAGGAGTTGGAGCGTGAGCGTCAGGAGCTGATCAGAGATCAGGCGGTGAAGAAGAACCCGGGGATCGCTCAGCGCTGGTGGAACCCGCCTCAGGAGGTAACCCCGACCTCGCTCTTGTCGTCTGTTTGTCGTCTGTTCCTCCTTCTGCCTGCTGCTCCCCGAGCATGAACAGATTTGAATGACTGATTAGTCATTCAATACATTATGTATATTATAGACATTAAATATATTGACGACAACAATAATATCCAGGGCAGGCAGAGGCAGAAAACCCAGTGGTTTTGTTTGAAGCCTCCACCAAACTAAAGTTAATCATCTGTCAATATCACACAGAACATGAAACTGGCAAACTGGGAAATAATATGACTTGATAAAAGTGATGACAAACTAAGAGGCACAAAAATACAAAATAACAACAAACAGACAATACTAATTTAAAAAAAAAAAAATGTTAGTGAGCGATATGTATGACTGTGTGAAGAATGTGTGTGTGTGTGTGTGTGTGTGTGTGTGTGTGTGTGTGTTAGTGAGGGGGTATTGTTTCACACACCTTTATTGACTGCCATGCAATAATCATGTCAATACTACTACTACTACTGATAATAATAATAATAATAATAATAATAATAATAATAATAATAATAATAATGCATGACTCTGTGAGTGAAAATTGATTGATTGATTGATTGATTGATTGATTGATTGATTGATTGATTGATTGATTGATCGCTTGATCAAAGGTTCCTCTGGAGGAGCAGCTGGATCCAGAGCAGCTTGAGTCTCACAGGAAATACCAGGAGAGAAAACAACAGAGACAGAATCATGCCTACACACACACACAGGTAATGGTCACAAACACACACACACACACACACACACACACACACATAATATACCAATGATGAACTGTAATAATATGTAGTAATGATCTTCCATCACTGGATGAAAGCCTCCATCTGCCTGCAGTCTAATGCGGCAGTAATGTTACACCTTCAGTCAGTAAGAAGACATTTAACATTTCTAATTCATGAAAAATCAATCATGGCATCGCATGAACGCAAATCGCAAATTGCTGAGGGTAGCACAAATAACTCAGGCAACTCATCTCCACTGTGATCATCTGTCAGCAAGAAGAAAAGATCAACATGCCACTTAACTCTCAACACAACATAAATACTGCCATCAGTAGTCATGTAGGCATCAGTAGTGCTACTTATTCCAGACGAACACTAGATTGTGAAGTATCTTGAAGTATCTTGAGGCAGAAAGAGAACACCTTCTGTGTAAATAATGAATCCTGTCAGCAGGTGAAGAAGCTCAGCCCTGCTCTGGTTTTAAAGGTTATTGAAGGAAAGCATCTTTTGCATCAGTCACAGTCTGGGTGTTCTCTGCTTTCTCTAACATCCATGCAACTTTCTGTTCCCAAAACTGTCCTCTGAAAAGGTGAATGACACCGTTATATACGTGACTAACTCATCACTCAAAGCTCTCATGTAGAAGAGCCTCCTGCTCTCACTGCCTCCTGTCCACTCCCACATCATTTAGAAAGTCATCCATTCACTGATTTCATCCAGGCTGGGCTGCTGTAACTCCCTCTACCTTGGCATTTCTGAGACTTCAGTTTGACGATTTCCACTAGTTCAAAATGCTGACGAACAGTAATTAACAAGATCCAAAAAAAGCGATTACATCACCCCTATCATTGCAACCTTTTACTGACTCCCTGTTCATTTCAGAATCAATTTCAGAATCATGAACTCAGGTTCAAAATTGTGTTTAAATCTCTCCATGATCTCACGAGGTGCTAAGACCCATCAGGGCGGTGTTATCTGCAAACATGATCATTTGGATGGACGGGTTGCTGGAGTTACGTGTTTGTTCACATGATGCAGAGGAGTGGTAAACACATTTCCATATTCACAGCAAAGCAGCGTGACTGGTGCCCTGTCAGGATATCCAGTGTTCACCCATAGACTGAGGGGATAACGAACGCCATTGAGCAGTTTTGGAATAACCTTAACCACAGATGTTGAATGTCTTTATGACTTTTGTACCGTATTCTCTTTTTCCCCCTGTTCTCTCTTTCTCTTCTACCCTTTCTTCCCTCACTGCAGCCCCAGGTGTTAGGTCCTCCCACTGTGGTGACCTTTGACCCAGAGCTGACCAAGAGGGAGGACATTGTGGAGGAGCAGATTGACTTCTCTTCTGCCAGGAAGCAGTTCCTGCAGGGAGGGCTCACCAAAAGAGACGTGGCTCCTCAAATCTACTCCGCCAAGCCCTTCTCCAAATCTGGGACCCGGGTCAGCCATGGGACCGGCGACTTTGTCCCAGAGACCGGCGAGGGTCACGTGACCTGGTCCGACGAGGGGGTCGCAGGAGAGTTCACGTGTGCGCGTGCTGTGATGACAATCCTGCGTGACGAGGAGGAGGCGAAGAGCCAGTCACATCCGGCCTTTCACCCAGAAGAGTCTGACTCGGGATTGGACGAGTTGTCTGTTCGCTCTCAGGACACTACAGTGTTTAGCCTGGATAATGTTTCCGACAGCGGGGCTTCACTTCCGCCGACTCCACTGCCACTGACCCCGGTGTCGCCTCCCACCCCCCAGCCAACAACGCCAGTCAACGGACAGACTGGCGGCAGTCCGACAGAGGAGGAGCTGGAGTACCACGCAGGCATACTGGTCCAAAACGCCATCCAGAATGCCCTGTCAGCTCAGAATGGAGAGGAATGGCAGCCATCTCACCCAGACTTGACTTCTCCTCAGCTGAGCTCCCCAGTGTCTCCATCCTCTGCTCCCCAGCCTCTCCCACGCTCCGCCCAGCTGTCGCCAGTATCGAGCAGCCCAGCGCCGGTTTCTTCCTCCCCAGTGTCTTCAGGCCCTGTCCCGGCTCTCTCGTCCCCTGTGTCTTCCAGTCCCGCTTCATCCAACCCGTCCCCTCAGCCAGACAGACAGTCGGGGGTTACAGTCACTTTCCAAGAGAAGCCTTCAGACTCACAGCCGCCCCAGCTCCAGACGCCCTCCCCTCCCCAGTCCCAGCCCATCTCCCCACCACAGAGGCCCAGAGATGGCGGCCCTCGGATCAAGGTCCAGTCTTCTTACGCCAGGGCGCTCGCCGCCTCAACCCCGGCTCCGGCTCCCGCCCCGGCCCCGGCCGCCCCCGTCACCAGGCCGACTCCAGTCTACCGTCCCCCCTCTCCTCCGAGTCCAGAGCAGCCAGAGTTCAGCTACTTCAGTAAATACTCGGAGGCGGCTGAGCTGCGCAGCACAGCGGTGGCGACACGAGGCCCCGAGACGGAGGCGGCCAGCGGCCCGTTCCGCTTGCGCTCCAAGAAGCAGAAAACTTTGTCCATGATTGAGGAGGAGATCCGAGCAGCGCAGCAGAGGGAGGAAGAGCTCAAAAAACAGAGGGAGGCGCAACCTCTCATCGTCGTCCGCCCCAGCAACCCGCCGGCAAGCAGCCACAGCGCGGTGAGGACAGGGATGCGGTCGTCCACCATATCCCCTGCGGATAAAATGAAGAGCAACAGCCTACCAACTAGACTCACCCTGACCGCGAGGACAACGCCAGGTTAGTTATCGCTCTAAGGCCGATGATACCAAGCACTCGTGCTGCTGAAGTTATTTAAAAAATATTGAAAGTTAATTCATAGCCTGTCCCATCTCAAATGTGGGCTAAGCTAATCCTAATTAGCTAGATAGCTGTGCTGTTCTAAACAAAGTTATTGAGTAATGTTCTGGCAGAGTCACCAACAACCTACCAGTTAAAACTCAACCAACGCTTTAAAAAAACTGAATCAAAATCAAGAGCCACAATTATTTCCACGATTCTTCTTTCATTTTCATGTGAAAGTAGAACACGTTTCAGTACGTTAGCCGTGCTTCAGCTCTCCGCACATAAACAAACTCTTCCGACGCCATGACAATTTGCTTTGGCAACGGGAACCACCTGGAAATACTCTGATTTGCTGTGAACCAAAGGCCCGTGCCAGGTCCGCCCATTCAGTTACTATGAGCGCAGCTTACATGTCATTTGTTGCATGTTCCATATAAATTCTCCAACTTTCAGAAACCCACACATAAAACTAATTATTTTTCAGTGAAAACATGATAGATGTAAATAGAAGGAGGAAAATATCCACACACTGGATTACAGCTCCAAATACTTTGAGTCCAGCGGCGTCTTCCTCAGGCTTGATGAAGGTTGTCAGATAAAGTCTTGGGAGCTGTAATCAGACAAAACAAGTTGGATGTGCTCACATTTACTTTCCCCTGTGCTTCTAATCATCTTAAATGCACCAGACAGCTTATAGTGTTTTGTTTTCTGTACTGAGAGTCTCTACTCTGTCCATTCTGGTTGTTTGGGCTCTACTGAAACACGTTTCAATCGAAAATCTACTCTCAGACTTTTCATTCATACAAATGGGAAACTCAGGAACTTGTTTCTAATATTTTACCAGGAACATACTGTATATTTTTATTATACTGTTGGTAAAAATGGATGCCCAGACAAACAAACAAAGTTTAAATAAAGAGAGTGAGCAAGGTAGCTTCAAAAAGACTAACTGCACTGTCTTCCTGCAGGTAAGATAGAGAAGGTGCGACCGGCACCACCTGTCTCTCCCTCACCCTCAGAAGGTGCCCTGTCCGATGCCGGCAGCGAGGACTCCAGCGGGTCGCGCCCCAAAAACTTCATGCAGACGCTGATGGAGGACTACGAGACCCACAAAGTGAAGAGGAGGGAGAAAATGGAGGACAACAGTGTGAGTATCTGAGCCTTGAGAAGCGAGGGAAGCAGAAAAGAGGAAGTGAGAGAGAGGCTCGTTTTTTAAACTCGTCTTCAAACTATTTGTCTGCAGCAAACGGAGCTCTTTCACAGTTTCATAGATGTCAACTGCAACAAAACAAAATACAACAGGCTCTTTGTATGGGAGCGTTTCATTCTGCTCTGCTCTGGCTCATGGTGACTTCATGATCGCTGGCATGTGGCTCTTAGCAAACACTGTATAACACCAGAGGGACTTTCCCAGACCAAAGCAGGAAATGAAACTGAAAGTAAATGAAATAGCCTGGGGATTTCTGTCCTGACCCCATCGGACTGATGATATTTAATGACATTTGATGTAATGTGACCGCTTGTTTAATTTCACTGTGTGTCTGATAGGGTCAGGACGTGTTGCCCAACTGTTCAGCGGTTAGAAAGTCTTGTAGAAAGACGTCTTGTATTGCTAAACTTGGGAAATCATGATCTTTCATAACACGTTTCACAGAATGAATTTCCACAGGCTGACGGGGGGAAAGGAGCAGATCAAACCTGTGACCTCAAGCCACCCTGCCTGCTTTATGCTTCATAAACAAAGAAGTTTGCTCTGAACTTTTTATGTTTTTATGAAAGTCTAGAGTGGACCTGAAATTTAATTATGGTGGCCAAATGAAACAGTGAGCAAGAAGAACACTTAGTTTTCTGTTTGTTATGAGTATTTATCATTTTATCATTTTTTCCCACATTATCCTCCGTCTGACAGGCACCTGCACAGACAGACTCAAAGGGCCTTGAGCCCATGACCTTTTGCCCTCAGACTCGACAGCTGCCCTCTTGGCTGCTGTTAAAGGGATTATTGTTATTATGATGCTTATTATTATTATCGTTCAGTTAATATAATGAGGGAAAGGTACCCTAGTATCACCAAAAAAACCTTCTCAAAACAAGGCTGCTGCACACTCATTTTCGATCAGCTGGGTGTGTTTGTGTGTAATTTTGGTTCCACTGAGGTGTTAAATGTCATAATCATTTATGACAGTCAGGCTCTAAGGAAAGCGATATGTGCAGTATGTTTCACACAGATATAAATTCTCCAGACAGACATTTTAATTTGAGATTGTACTGTTCTGTATTAAGGGCTGATTCTTACCAGCATCCTCTTCCTCATTTTCAAAGCGATGCATGATTACACACCTGTGATGGATATTTAAATAGTAAATTAAATCAAACTCCAGCAGCACCAGGCTCTTGCAGATTTGCACAAACATTCACCATCTGCAGAAACATGAACATGAAAACACAGCAAAGCTACAGTCGGGACCTTTGTAGAGTCACACTGATGTAAAGCAGCGCATCATCCACATAGAAAACGTCTTTTTTTTTTTTCATTCCAACTCAGAAATTTACTAAATCAGCCTCCATATATCAACTAGGTGAACTGTTCTCCTCTAAATATATATTTAAAAAAAAAAAAAAAAAAACATATCAGTCAGGCTCTAGTAAACACTGGGAATCTGTTTGGATGCCATTTAATTGCATCTTTGCTAATTCTTCTGTCTGGAAGAATCTGTAGATCTGAATGATTTTCATAAAAACGTGACAAAACTGCGAGGAATAAAGTGTTTTAACACCTTATGAATACTGGGGGAGTATGAAGTGTCATGGGTGGCAACACTGGGGTGGAAACCAGTCGTTTATGGGTGGGGTACCCAAGCCCCTGCCCCCGAAATGTCTGTGCACGTCCCTGTCCAACACCAGTGCAAATCAAACCTTAGGTCAGGAGGGTGACGGATGAAAATTAACGGCGTACGCTCATTAAGAGAGTGAAGTTACTGATCATACACCATGAAAATATTTTTTTTTTAAAAACTTAGCCAATATAATAATTAAGAGCTCACGTTCGTACTTAACGAGCTTATTTCAAGATATTTAGAGAGATCGTTCCACAGCAGTATTGTAGTTTCCCTCGGATGCTGCCGCTGCTGTTGTTGTTGTTGTTGTTGTTGTTGTTGTTGTTGACACATGATGATGTCACATGTGCTGACTCTGTGTACTGTTGCCTCTCTCCTGCTGGTCGGTCAGTATGCCCGTTTGTTGCTGGCTAACGAGGTAACCACTGAGGTACCTGACCCCCCCCTCCACCCTCCACCCCACACACACACACACACACACACACACACACACACACACACACACACACACACCTCTTGTCCACCTCTCCAGCTCGCAGACCTGGGCCAGACTCACCTGAGAAGTATTTTTTGTTTTTGATTTTTTTTTTTTTTTTTTTCAAATTATGTTTATGTGATGGAGCTGTCGCCCCTCAGAGTCCAGAGAGACACAAAAAAATTACAAAAACAGCAAAATTACTGTATATTGAACACATTTGCTTCAGAAAAAGCATTAATTAGGATTTTTTTCCCCCTGTGAAAACGTTTTTTTTTCTTCACAAAATCATACAATTCCAAGATAATTACCTCATTAATTCAGAAGAAAGGTGGATTTTTTTCTCATTCCGCTTCTGTAAGTTTCTCTAATTCAGGTGTGACAAAAGATTTGAGTTTTCTACGTCTTTTGTTCCATCACAGAAGACACAACTTTTCCTTTCAAGCGCTGAATCTGACTTTAGAGACACGTAGAGGAGTGTGTGTGTGTGTGTGTTGTTTTGCAGCGACACACACACACACTCCGTCTGGTCCAGGTCTGTGTGTTCTCACTGCTCTGCTGTCCTGCTGTGTGCCGCTGCTGCATGTGCCCGACCCTGGAGTGTGTGTGACCTTTGACCTCCTGAAAGAGTGATTACACCTGGACCCCCCCCAACACACACACACACACTCACACACACACATACACACACATTATGCACTAGGTTACTGCATATAAAATGTATGCAAGGCCAAATAAAAAGACGTGTTACAAAAAAAAAAATCATCTATTTTAAAATACTAGAAATAATACAAAAAATTACAAAATACAATACAATACAATTATTAAGATAACATAGAGATATCAGTTGTTACCTTGTTAAAGATATCAGGTAAAGTCAGTTAATTTTATTTATTTCTTCTGTATAGTGCAGAAATATCGCATAATGAATTTGCAGTAATAATGTCTTTGTTGTTGTTGTTGTTGTGTCCTTTCTCTAAAATGGATGAATTACGCCAAACAAAACAAAACAAAGCAGTGCAAAGCTGAAATCAGTGACGGGACCCAATCAGAAATCAATAAAGTATTTCTGATTTTGATTCTGTTCATCAGTGAATAGTTATTGATCACACACCTTTTGATTTACTGACGTGTCACCTGAACGCTCAGCAGCATCAAAATGAGCCAATATGACAGATCATACCCTACACTGTGCTTATTGTGTTATATGTTACTGTATTACTATATATTATCAATTACTATATATCACTATACATTATCAATTACTATATATCACTATACATTATCAATTACTATATATCACTATACATTACCAATTACTATATATTACTATACATTATAAATTACTATATATCACTATACATTATCAATTACTATATATTACTATACATTATAAATTACTATATATTATCAATTACTATATATTACTATACATTATCAATTACTATATATCACTATAGATTATCAATTACTATATATTACTATACATTATCAATTACTATATATTATCAATTACTATATATTACTATACATTATCAATTACTATTATCAATTACTATATATCACTATAGATTATCAATTACTATATATTACTATACATTATAAATTACTATACATTATCAATTACTATTATCAATTACTATATATCACTATAGATTATCAATTACTATATATTACTATACATTATCAATTACTATATATTATCAATTACTATATATTACTATACATTATCAATTACTATTATCAATTACTATATATTACTATACATTATCAATTACTACTATCAATTACTATATATCACTATATATTATCAATTACTATATGTCACTATACATTATCAATTACTATATATTACTATATATTATCAATAATATATAAGTTGTTCAGTGTTCAATAGTGTCTTTATCAACATGTTGGAAGACCCAAACAGAACTCCTCTACCCACAATCCACCTCACCTTCACCCTCTCCTACACAACCCTGGACACCTGTGACATCAGTCCCTTCTGCTGTGTGTGTGCAGGGTGATGTGTGTGTGTGTGTGTGTGTGTGTGTGTGTGTGTGTGTGTGTGTGTGTGTGTGTGTGTGTGTGTGTGTGTGTGTGTGTGTGTGTGTGCAGGGTGATGTGTGTGTGTGTGTGTGTGTGTGTGTGCAGCATGAGTCTGCAGGACAGTAACCTGTGTGTTCACTGTCAGACACTTGAGGTGCGCTTGGTTATGGTGGCGGTGTTGTTGTTTTGGTGTTGTTGTGGTGTTGTTGCTGTTGTTGCTGTTGTTGTTGTTGTTGTTGTTTTGGGGGCACATGTCACCTGAGAGGGCTGACTGTAGGAAGCTAACTGCAGCAGAGCTTAAAGGAATGGTAAACCCAGGTAAACATGTTGAGGTTCGCTGAGGTGGGCGGGGCTTCCTCAAACTCAAACTCAAACTGAAACAGAGATAAAATTAAGTTTTTAATCGGCTCCAGCAGGATATTGATATTATATTGATATACTGATAGAAGTCTCGATATGATCTGGGATTATGGATATTGTAATACTGTGATGTGGCCCACATGTTGTCTTATTTTCCGGCTCTACTGACGATTATTTATCAAAACCTGAGCAGATATTTGGTGAAAGTCCAGTCGTCATTCCCACAGTAACCAGTCAGTCCCAGCAACATGGAAGCTCGTGTTTACCTCATGTTGTCCTGCCTAACAACATATTAGCTAAAGTTTTCCTAGTTATCGACATGTTGAGCTAACATTTTCCCAGCTAACGACATGTTAACTAATGTTTTCCTAACATTTTCCCAGCTAACAATGTGCTAGTTAATGTTTTCTTCGCTAAAAATATGTTAACTAACATTTTCCTGATATTTTCTTAACTAACAATGTGTTAGCTAATGTTTTCCTAACTTTTTCATAGCTAACAACATATTAGGTGATGTTTTCCTTGCTAAGAAAATATTAACTAAGGTTTTCCTGGCTATCAACATGTCGAGCTAACATTTTCCTAACATTTTCCTGGCTAACATGTTAGCTAATGTTTTGCTTTAGCAGAGTCAAGTGTTTTGTTTTGTTTAAGCAGAGTCTCCCATTTTTTGTTAGCTTTCACCTCTTCTCATATTAAAAACGGTGAATCAGTAAAATAATTCTTGCCGTGTTGCAAGATTCAAGATTCAAGATTTATTCGTCACATGCATGAATGTACAGGTACAGCAGCAGTGAAATGTAATTGCAACAACTCCAGCACTGTGCAAGTAAAAAATAAAAATAATAAAAAAAATAATAATAACGATAATAATAATAATAAAAAAATATGTATAAAATAAAATAAAATAAAAATAAAGATAAAATAGAAAG
Organism: Myripristis murdjan; assembly: GCF_902150065.1. NCBI lineage: Eukaryota > Metazoa > Chordata > Actinopteri > Holocentriformes > Holocentridae > Myripristis > Myripristis murdjan. The sequence continues at coordinate 2,258,574 of NC_043991.1, read as the reverse complement.
AATATATGCACTAACGAGCTAACAGTTGGTGTGTTAGCTCGTTAGCGCTAATGAGCTAACAGTCGATGTGTTTACTGTTTGTCGAGGCTGAAGCGTCAATCAAACGGGGGCGGGAGGAGTAAACACTGATCTGTGCTCTGATTGGTCGCTCCACTCTGATGATGATGAGATGAGATGATGTTTGTTTACACCCAGTGACAACAACAACAACAAAAATAACAAATAATGAAAAACGACACGTTTGAGTTTACCATCCCTTTAATGAAGCGTTTGAGATACAGTGCATGGCGTGTTTCTGTTTGTTTGTTTGTTTGTTTGTTTGTTTGTTTGTGGTTGTGTCGGGGACAGCTCATGTCACCCGCTGCTTCTGATTGGCTGTCGCATTCTGATTGACAGGTGCTGGAGGCCACTCGCGTCACCAGGAGGAAGAGCAACATGGCGCTGAAGTGGGAGGCGGGCATCTACGCCAACGAGGAGGGGAAGGAGGAAGAGGAGGAGGAAGAGGAGGAGGAAGAGGAGGAGGAGGAGGAAGAAGAGGAGGAGGAGGAGGAGGAGGAGTAAGCTGCTCCTCGGAGACAATCAGAGGCCAACGAGCGTCAGAGGAGGAGGAGGAGGAGGAGGAGGAGGAGGGAGAGGAGGCAGTATTTATTGTACTGAAAGTATTCTGATGATCACATGACCCGCCGGGGCCAATCCCGGAGATGCACCGACTTGTGATTGGTCGAGCGGAGGACTGAGGGGCGTGGCTTACGGCATGTCAAGCGTGGAGCGAGCGAGCGAGTGAGCGAGAGCGCAGAGGAAGTGAAAACAGAGACACGACTGAAGGCTTTTTGATTGGATTTGATTTGATTTTTGATTTTGTTTGATTTGATCTGCTGGCGTTGGGTTGCTGTGTGCGAGCGGTCCTGCAGAGCGCCGCTGGAGAACAAGGTTTTTACTGAACCACCTGATCAATCATTTCTAGATTTGTAGGATTTCTCACGTCGCAGCGGTTTCACTCTTCAAACAGGAGCTGAGATGGACGGATTTTTTTTGTTTTGTTTTGTTTTTGTTTTCAGGACGTCTGAGACTCGGCCGACACGGGTTTCACTGAATCCTCTGCTGAAGGCTTTGGGTCGCCAACAGAGGAAACAAACAAAAGAAAAGGTGCACAGTAACAAGCAGGTGTGTGTTGAGGTGCAGGACGGCGCGTCAGACCGGGCCGCCGGCGTCTCGTCCACAGAATCGCTCAGAAGACGCAGAGGACGACGTTTCCAACAGCTTTGTGTCTCCCGCTCAAACGGAGACGCCGTGTTGTTCCCATCGAAACTCACGAGCTTCTTTAAAGGACCGCGCCAGTGATTCTCACATTTAGCCTCATTTTGACAAAACACATAAACTTCACATTTCTGCTCATTTTGATGGTTTCCATTCATTCCACTACGACATGAACATGAACCTTCAGAGCCTTCACACTTTCTTCACTCCAGTTTTCCATCAGCCCAATAAAGTCCTCCACATGAGTTTTCCTGAAAGCAGCAGCACTGTTGGCTTTTCAGGACAGACAATCCCTCCGCCAGGGAAAATAGTCCCTGCTGCGGGGGGAAACATTTGCGGTGTGGTTTCTGAGTGTCGAGGACTTTGTTTGCCACACAAGCAGAACATTATGAGGCGGCTGCTTCAACCACAAACTCACATTTGAAGACCCCAATGAAATAAGACTGTTGCTGTCTTGATCTGGTGTATTTTCTGTCGAAGCAGGAAGTTTGGGCGAGACAAACCCAACAGCATCTCAGTTTGGGAGAGAAACACTATTTTATTTGAATGTTCAGTAGATGAGAGAGAGATTTCTGAAGGTTTTATCGGGTGAAAGTTTAATTTCCAGCCGCTAGAGCAGGATGACGTCACTGTTTAAGACGCTCTGTTGGACAGGAAGTGGAGGTGATGTGAGGTCGTGTCATGGGGGCTTAGATCGTGTTGTGAAACCTTCAGTTTGCCATGTAAATCCAAATCACTGGGCCGCTCCTTTAAACGAGTCCAGAGTCAGTTTTCCTCCCGGGTCGGACGATGACGACGACGCAGAGACGATCGGCGCCGTCGTCCCGCTTCCCTCGGCCAGGCGCTGCTGCAGTTTTTATACTTTATACGAGAAACTCCTCTTTTTAAGTGCCGACTGAGGCTCAGCTTCCACCTGCCAGCGCCTGGAAATCAGCATCGAAGGCGCAGGATGTCCTCGCGCGCGTGCACGAGGCGAACCGAAACGTGCAAAACACATCCGAGCGTCTCCTCTCCTGCGTCAGCACAGCCTCCCGACTCCGAGCGCCAACCTTCCATCGCTATTCCTCACATCTACAAAGTGCAGTGTGTTCAAAAACCCAAACAAAATTTCAAAAAGAGAGAGAGAGCGAGGGTGGCAGGTCATGTTTGCGTCACTTCGGTGTGTGTTCATTAATAAAAGGCAGGGTCGGGGGGGTTTTGTATTCTAAAAACACACACACACAAAAAAAAAATCACTTCTTTTAGCTTGGCCGGCCGCGTCGCTTCTGTTGACTTTGTGCTTTCTGATGTAAGCCGCTGTTTGTGTGTTGAAGCCAGGCGGGACAGTGTGTTATGGGATGTATATGAGGACGTATGTTGAGATTACCTTGCTAGCTGAGGATAAAGTTTGATGTTGATGAAATGAAATATAATTGCAAAGGCTTTGTTTTTTTGTTTTCTTTTTTAAAAAGTTGTTATACCAAAAGAGAACGTGGAGATTTTAGAGTAGACCGCTGGTCCGACGTATTCCCAGAGCTCTATCTATTTAAGAAACCGTAGTTTGCATGACATTTATACCGCGCTTTTCCTATTCGTTCACAAAACACACGAAGCAAAAGCTTGACGCCGACTGTTCTGGTGGAGAAGAAACGCCCGGTTTTTCGGAGGTTGGTCAACCCGCGGGCTTCTTCCACGACCGCACGGCGCTGTTTATGTTCCTGGAGGAGATTCTCGTGCGTTTTTTTTTCTGATGAGGAACTTTTCTGATTCCACGGCGAGGCCCCGGTTTCTGTTTGAATCGAAAAGCGGCGAGGGCTGAAAGGGAACGAAGCCAGTTAAAAGGTCAAAACAGCAAAAAAAAAAAACATGATGCGAAACGGGAACCAGGACAGGGTTTGTCTTCTCAGAGGGGGAGTAGCGTCGCGGTAAACGCGGCGGGCGGCGTGTTTCTGAACCACTTTTCTTCTTCTTCTTCTTCGACTGAACCGAGGAGCGAAAAGCGTCGACTTTGCTCGCTCGTTCTCCGCCGTCTCGAGGCGTTTGAGCGCCTGGATGTCGGCGGGTTGCTTTGAAAAAAAATCCTGCAAACAAACCAAAGGTCCCAGTTCTGATCATCAGCCGGGGTTCCCTGCCGCGGTGTCCTTCAGCAAGGCACCGAAGCCCCGACCCGCTCGAACAGAAACGCACAGAGTGGTTGAACTTTGAGTCGGACTCCCCGCCTTTTGCACAAATCGTAAAGACTCGCGGGACGTGCAGCGATCCGCCGTGAGTCCAGGAGGAGCCGGCCGTCCTCTCATCCACTTTTTTTTTTAGTTTCATTTTAATTTTTCCTTTTTCTCCGCGAGGGAGCCGCCGCTGCGTCTTCCCCGACGCTTCCACAAACCGAGGAAGCGAAAAAAACCCAGAAGTTGTGCCTCCGCGACGCGTCCCCGAACAAAAAGAAAGAAAAAAACACCACCGGTTCCTTTTCTGTGTGTCCAGAGAGACTCTGTTGTTGCTGTTGTTGTTGTTTTTTATACACATTTAATAATATATAAAGTGGAAAAAAGTATTTAACGGGCTGATGTCCCCTTTATGAGACTGAGCTGTTTTGTTGCTGTGCAGGAAAAATTTTTAAAAAAGGAGGAAGGGCGTCTCCTTCCTCACCACGAACACGTGCAGGTACAGCCGCCGCCGCCGCCGTCGACCTGAGAGTCACGACGCCACGAGACTGAAAGGAGACAAAATATTAAAATTAAATTCAATTTAAAAAAACAGACGGAGTGACAGACACACACTGACAGGAAGAGAGCAAATCAGAGGCTGAACTGACGCGTGGCCGCCTTCCTCCAGCCCAATATGAGATTAAAACACACACACACACACACACACACACACTGAAACAAGATTTAGGCTGTCAAATGCTATGAAAAACACGTTTTTTGGGGGGGGATTTGTAAAAATGTAAAGTGCGGTGTGTGATGATGCACTTCCCTGTGACAGACGGTCAACACCGGATGGAAAACAGGATTTTTTTTTTCTTAGTAAACAAAAACAGATTGAATTGTAAAGGCCAGCAGATCCACAGCGGCCTCAACGCCTCAGTGTGTGTGTGTGTGTGTGTGTGTGTGTGTGTGTGTGTGTGCCACGGGAATAAAGATAACACAACTGGCCTCTTCTCCATCTTATCATAGTCACAGCAATACAGTGTAATACTGTATTATTACACACACACACGCACACACGCACACAACCACACACTCAGAGGGTAAAATCCTCTGCAGGACTTTTGAAATAATAACAAACATCACACACACACCGAGGAGTTATAATTGTGTGACTTATCATTATTATTATTATTATTAATGTTATTATTATTATTATCACTAGGCCTCTGTTGTTTTGGACTCATGGTGCGGAGATGATTTTATTTATCAGGTTTAAATGCTGTTGGCTTGTTGGGCTGCCCCTGCGAGCCGGAGGGGGGTGGAGCCGAGCCGAGCTTCACGTGGGACTGCAGCACCAGAAAAAAAAAAAAAAAAAAAAAAAAGCACAGCCAGTATTTTTTTGTTTTGTTTTCTTTCTTTTTTTGTTTTGTTTTTTTGGCGTGATAAAGCAATCTTATTATAACCTCCTAATGTTCCTATGTTAACCACTTGTACGCTCATTATCCTGCTCTGTTATTTGATTTTATAGCACATGTAAGGCTCACAGTTATACACCGACTATATATTATGAATATTTTCTCATTAAAAACAAAAAAATCAGTTCCAGTGTGTTTTTTTTTTTTTTTTTTTTGAGTGATGGGTTTGCATTTCTTTTGCTACCTGAACCTCAAGGCTTACCTTTTTAGTTTGTCATTTTTATCGTAGTTTATTCATTTATTTATTGATTCATTCATTCATTTGATGTGTTTATACTTCTTTTTTTTTATCCAGGAAAGACTTTTTTTGATTTAGAGCAAATATTTCTTCTTCCAGGGAAAGAAAGCAGCAAGAAAAGCGTTTGTTGACACAAAATCAGTGGGATGGTCCTTTAATATATTTTTGGATGTGTTTAAAGGGGAATAATGTCTGACATTTTAAATTTATGAACTTTTTGACACCAAATGTCACCTAACTTAAAGTAACCTTAAAAAAAACAGTCATTGATAAGACAAAGTTTGCAGAAAAAGGGACTATTTCAGTGGCGGATGCTTCTATTTGAGTGACATGGATGCAGTGACAATAAAATACGAGTTTTTGACACAATTAAAGCTGCATGTTTTTTATGGTAGATTAACCTCACTTTGGCATTTTTCAAGTATGCGGAATTTTTTTTTTAATATATAAAAACAGCTGGTGCTGAATGACTTTTACAGAAGGTAAGAAAATGAAGCCTGACATGTAAAACTGCAGAAGGTAGCACACAGACTCCATCAAGACACATGCAAATGACAGATGTAATGCAAATGTATTTCTGCCGCATGTGAGGAGCTTGATGAGCTTTGACCTCTCGCTTCTCTCTTTAGAGAAGGTCTGGAGAGAAACGCATGTTCAGTTTCCTGATGATTCATTCACAAGAAGTGGGAGAAGGAAGTGGTGTCACACTTTCCCTCTTTAGTTTCTGCACTTTAATGTTTAAATTAAAAGAAAAAACTCCGGTGAGTGTAAACACAGAGTTCTTCCCGCCGCGGTGACAGAAACATCCTCAGGAAGTGAGACGGGAGGAAGAAGACAAACAAGTAAATAAATAAAACTCAGGCAGATGAGGGTGACATTTTACAGTTTGAGGAGGGAAGAAGAGATCAATGCTTCCCTAATTTTACACACACACACACACACACACACACACACACACACACACACACACACACACACACACACACACGCACTCTGTGGTCAGCATGGAGAAATACAGAATGAGGAGGAAACAAGCAGGGCAGACAGGAACACACAGGTTTGGTTCTCTCTCTCTCTCTCTCTTACACACACACACACACACACACACACACACACACACACACACACACACACACACACACACACACACACTTTGTGGCCAGCATGTAGAGATGCAGAGTGACGAGGAAAGAGGCGGGGTGGACAGACAGGTTTGGTTTGCTCTCTCTCTCTCTCTCTCTCATACACACACACACACACACAAACACACACACACACACACACACACAGGAAAGACAGTGAATGCGTGGGTGTTTATTTATTTATTAAATCCCTCCTTCATCCCTCCTCCACACACTCACATCAGATTTCACCTCCAGCCTCTGCCTCTCCCCTCCAGTTCGTCTTTAGTTTTTCATCAAGAAGCAACAGGATCAGAAAACTTTTTAAATTCATTTTAATAAGATCCTCTCCCCGGCCCCTGAGCTCATGTCCCGCTGCGGGACGCTGCTGGCGCTGCTCCGGCGGCCGGAGCCGGTCGTCGTGGTGCACCAGCTGGCCGGGGCGCTGTTCGACACCGCCCTGCTGATGGTGGTCAAGGACCGGTGTGCCAACGCCACGACGGCCGGCGGCAGCGTGTCCTCCTCCGGGGATGACGAGCAGCAGAAAGCCATGTCGGACTTCTACATGAAGTACAACATCATCATGAAGCTGGTGCCCATCGTGCCGGCGCTGCTGCTGGCCCGGCTGGGGGACCGCGGCTGGAGGAAAGCCCCCGTGCTGTCGCCGCTGCTCGGCTACCTGCTGTCCCGCCTGGCGCTGCTCCTGGTCGTCGTGCTCCGCGCCCCGCTGGAGCTCATGTTCGCCGGGGCGGCTCTCTACGGACTGACCGGCGGCTTCTGCTCCTTCTGGGCCGGGATCCAGACGCTGGTGTCGCTGGGCTCCGCGGCCAGCCGCCGCTCCAAGGTGGGTGTGTCGGCTCGGGTGCTGTGCCCAGGGCCGGCCCGGGAGGGTTTGGGGACTCCTGGTAAAAAAAAAAAAAAAAAAAAAAAACTTTGGGTGGCCCCCTGTGTTTTATTATAGGCTATATTGATCAATTAAAACAGCTTCCAAAAAAAGAGTAACTTTACGGATGTTATTTGAAAGATTTTAATTTATTTTGTAGGCTATTTTTTATTTTTCAGACATGGGATGATTTTTTAATTTTTTTTATTTGTGGTGAAATCTTTTGCGATGTATTCAAAATCAGTGGTGCTTCAATATATTTTTGAATGCATTAAAGGGGGATAATGTTAGGTTTAAGTTATTTTACAGTTTGTTCCTCCCCCAACGTGCATGGAGAAAGAAGGACAATGCCAATTTTAAAGGACAATGCCACAAAAATCAGGAGTTACACTTTGTTCTCTGGTGCAGTTTACAGTCACTTTGGTGTGCTGCATCGATTTATGCTTTCTCAGGAGTGTTTGTGTGTGTGTGTGGAAGTGTGTGCGAGTGTGTTGTTTTGTTCTTCTTTTTGTCAGCACACAAAATATAGCCCACATAATAACTTTGCGCCTTCAGTGTACCTCGGCATCTTCCCTAAATAACAAACGGGAGCTTGTGTTTTGAGATTTTCACCTCACAAACAGTGATTATGGTTGGGTTAGGGTTAGGCTAACTTCATTCTTTGTGTGACTTTTTTTTTTTTTTTTTAAATGATTCTTTGCATTTTTTCTACTTGAAAAGCCAGAGCTATCAGTAAACAACCCACCAAAAAAACAAGGATTCATTGAGGTATATACACACACACACACACACACACACACACACATATATATATATATATATAAAGAAAACATGATTGTGACATTACTCCCTGGTGGGAAACAGAGCCTCTGTTTGAAATAAAACAGCCGGCATCAGGCTGAGCTTTGATTCCTCCTCCGTCAGTCAAAATATCTCATTGTTTAAAGCTGGATGTGTCCCGGCATGACGAGGCACTTTATCATCTGAGATGTGACTCACATTTCTCACAGAGACGCAGCTGCTGCCTCTCCCAGCTGGAACACACACACACACACACACACACACACACACACACACATCTCTGACTAACTTACCGCACAAAAGCTGCAGAGAGGCTCAAGGTTTATATCAGATTTATTTCTTGCACGTCCCTCGAGCGAGAGGGTCAGTCTTAATCTTCCACTCGAATTTAATCCAAACAACATAACTCAAAAATGAAAAATGCAAAAACTACGAAACCCAGCCGCTTTCTGCTTCCTGCTTTCATCCCAGTTCATCCCACTTCCCTGTTGCCTCCCACCTGACCGCCTCACAATCAGCTGATTTTCTTTTCCCAACAGTATCTTTTGCAGTGAAGCCAAGCAAAACACACACTTGAACTCTGATAAAAGTGCAACCAAGTCAGTTTTACATCCGTCCTCTGTGTCATGATCCTAAAGTTGTCCAAAAATGACATGCATAACATCTGGTTTTTCTGCAACATGATTTTTTCTGTAACCAATTTTGAGCATCGATATTTTTTTGGGAAAATGAAAGTATCACCAGCAGAACAGGAGCAGTTTCATGTCTGTGCCACAGTGTGATAGAAACCTGCGCTGGTGACCTGGAGGTGTCACATGTTTTCTGATAATTCATCAGAGAAAACTGGAAAAAGAGCATTTTGGGGAAAGGTTCAGGGCTCAGATCAGCGTGTGGGACAGGCGGCTGTTTGAGACCAGCCTCATGTTCGGGCCGTGAGTCCTTCTGTGTCAAAGTTATTTTTTAATATCGGCAGATTGTGACTCTCTTGAAATGTAAAATTGAAGATTCTCTTGACATGAACTCTGACTGTGATAACACTCAGTGAGTCAACCTGAACCCTGAGGGGGTCAGGTGGGAGTTTTTTTCTGCGCTGGTTGATTTTATATGGAATGACTCAAACCAGCCTATGAAGACAAAACTTCATTAGTGTGTGTGTGTGTGTGTGTGTGCCAGCATAAGGACCAGTGTGCACAGTCACATCTTTCAACAGTGTTATCAAAGCAATAAGGCGAGGAAAGGCAATTTTATTTATAAATCACGTTTCATACACAGAGGTGCACAGTGACATTTTGACTTTTTTTTTCCAAATTTAAAACATACTAAACATATAGAATATATATCTGAAATGGATAGGATAAAATAAAATAAAAAATAAAGAATTAAAAAAAAAAAAAAAAAAGATATAATCTTGAGTAGTAAAATGTTGGGAAATGAACACAGAGTCACCGAAGTCAAAGCAGTGGTGTTTATTTCTCTTGCAGCAAAGAGACAAGTCAGTACAATAGTACAGAGTTATCTGATGACAAAGGTGAGCATGTGAGTCTTTATGTGCATGATTGTTGCCATGGAGACTCACCTGGGAGGGAAGTAAGATAAGTGGGGAACAGTGCAAGATGCCACAGTTGTGTTCTGTGGTGAGAGCGACCATGAACAACAAGAAGATACATGAGAACGCTGTGTTTGGACACTGTGCACTGGCACTCTGTTCTTACCTTACTTAGTGTAAGATAAGCAGCACGTTTTTCTAACATAAAAACACTAATAAGTTATTTTAAACAGAAAGAATGAATAATGGATTACACAGCGTCAACACTGTTACCTCAAGTTAAATATGAGAAAATGAAAAAAACAAAACAAAAAAAAACAAAAAAAACAAAAAATCTTATTATCTGTATAAGAACACCTGATTTTTTTTCTTTTAAAGTATGCGTATTTTTTGGTTGTCTGTGTACAACTACAGCAGTGGTGAAGAATTACTCCTCCATCACCTGTTAAAAGATTCAGGCTCATTCCTGTTACAGTCACATGAGAAATACATGAGAAAGTAGAGGAAAGAAAAAAAAACTACAAAAGCCAGATTTAGTCTTTTCTCATAACCATTTATTGTAGTTTAGTTTACATTTAGTGAACTAGACCATTCAAAAGAAAGACACAAAATTTAGGAAATCTAACACATTAGAATGCATTAAATATTAGAATTGTGTCTGCAGTTTGTTTAAATTTTTTTTTTTTTTTTTGGATGTATATCTGTTTTTGCTGGATTTAGGAAGTGAGATCATCACACAAGAATCCACATTCCTCCTGAGATGATTACCTGATGAAGCTCACCTGTGTGAAGCTCACCTGTGTGATGCTCACCTGTGTGAAGCTCACCTGTGTGAAGCTCACCTGTGTGATGCTCACCTGTGTGAAGCTCACCTGTGTGAAGCTCACCTGTGTGATGCTCACCTGTGTGAAGCTCACCTGTGTGAAGCTCACCTGTGTGATTACCTGTCACTCTCACAGCAGCAGGTCTCCCTAACCAGCTGCCTGATGTGTGTGTGTGTCTGTGCCCTGCAGGCGATGATGACGGTGGAGCTGCTGTACGGCCTGGCCGCCCTGCTGGGCAGTTTGGCGTCGGGTCATCTCTTCCAGCTGCACAGCTCCGGCGTGGCCCGGGGAACCATCCTGGTCGGCATCAGCATCGCGCTCTACCTCACCTGCCTGCTGCACATCGCCTTCCTGCTGCAGGTGAGACGGACCCACATCCTCTTTCGTGTCCATAATCCTTCACCTGTCTGTTGTTACTGCACCAACACGCCACACGGTACGAGTACAAAAAAACCTTTAAAACACAGTTAAACATAGTGTACTCTGATTTTCCATCATAACAAAATCAAAAATGGCAGCCTCGGTTTCTTCACTGGTGCTGCCTCGTGTGTTTCACATTAAAGAAAAAAAAAAAAAAAAAAAATCATGATCGGCCCATTTGCTGAAAGAGCCTTAAAGGAACACTCCAACGTCTCCAACGTCCAACTTCCCCAGACTGAGACCGGATGTTGGACACTATTTTCTCCTCTGGACGTCCAGTGGTTCAGTTACTATGGGTAGCATTTCCTGTTAGCTTAGCATAAAGACTTGAAGTCTATGGAAGTTGTTAGCCTGGCTCCGTCAAAGGGAACTACAGCAAGAAGTGTTTCAGATCCAAAGTCAGAAAAAGGTATTTTTCCCAAAACATCAGTCTTCCTTTCCCAGAAGCCCAGATCGTCAGGCCGTCACCCAGGATCTACAGGAATATTTCAAAACTTGAGGTGTGATTTTGAAGTTAAATTGATATTTTTCAGACGAGCAAATCAGCAGAAAAGTGAGTTTGTTTGAGACTCGCTCTGCAGAGATGTTGCTAGGCAGAAAAAAAAACAACCACTATTCAGTTTTCCTACCAGAGACGCCAAAGAGAATCGGTCATCGTCCTTTAGCTTTCCAGTGTTTTTGGTTTCGCACGCCGGCAGGTTCAATCTGTGCAGTGAGAGCTCGTGCAGGTTTGACCTCTGACCCTCATCCGATGTCAAATCTGGCAGGAGGTTTGACTGTTTGGCTGAAAGCTGCAGCCACAAGCTGCTCTCCTCGGTCGCACCTGCCTCTGGGCAAGAAGTGAAACCAGAGCCTTGTTTCCACGTTGATGTCGGCGAGAAAGTGAAAAAAATCCCACCGCCGCCGCCGATGTTAATAAGCAAAACATGCAAGGACAAGAAGGTGCCAGGAGATGAAGAAAAAAAAGGAAAATACTTAAATATACTCTTAAAAAATACCTTGTTCTTGTGTCTAAATACTTGAGGGAAAAAAGAATACCTCTGGATTCAGTCAAAGTCCCTCCACATGGGGCCCCTGCAGCCGACTGGAGGTTAACCTGGGGGGGCCCCCTGTCCTGCGCCTTCACAATAAGAGTCAGTGTGTGTGTGTTGCATATCCAATCAGTCAATCAGACTTTACTTATATAGCACTTTTTATACAAATACATGTAACACCAGTTTTTTTATACAATAAAATATTGAGATAATACCTCCCAGGAAATAATTAAATTAAATTAAATTAAATTAAATTAAATTAAATTAAATTAAATTAAATTAAATTAAAACCTAAAACAGGAACTGAAGTCTGGTTGTGTGACTTTTCAAAAATAATTTGTTTTAAGTACAATTGTTGTAATTATAAAATTCATTTTAGAAGGATGCAATACAAATATCAGATAAATTAAATAAATACAATAATCAGCAAATCAGGTATGTTATAGGAATTTTATAGGGATTCAATAGGAGATTAAACTCACTGACACATTAAAATCCCAGAGTGATATTCCATTCAGGGTGTGTAATGATGGAGTGTGTGTGTGTGTGTGTGTGTGTGTGTGTGTGTGTGTGTGTTAAAGGTGAAGCAGGTGTCTGACAGCGAGCAGGACGACGGCCGCGGCCTCATCGCTGACGGGACGGCCGGTGTGAGCGTCGAGGCTCCGCGCGGGAACAACTGGCTCAACGTGGCTCTGCTGTTCGCCGGCGGCGTCCTGTACGACGTGGCGGTGGGCGGAGCCATGCAGATCCTGGTCATCTTCGAGGTGAAGGAGCCGCTCAGCTGGAACGCCACTCAGGTGACATTTTGCTCCGTCTGTTCGTGGGTGGGTGTGTTTTTTTGATGTCGATGCGTTGGTTTAAAACACTTCATGTGCCTCAGGAAGACGTCAGACCTGTCATGTTGGCTAGAATTAAATGAACAGTTAGATCTGCACAGTAGATCTCTCCCATCCAGGATGTTATTTTCTGCTGTGTGACGTTTGGAGCACAAGGCTCTTCCTCAGACTTCTTGAGAAATCTGAGTCAAACTTTCTGCAGAAGTTTCCCGATGAAAAGTCTTCAAACGTCACGGCAGAAAATAAAATCCTGTACGGGAAATATCCGGAGTGCAGATCTATCTGTTCTGGATCCAGGACGGGGGCTGGATGCTGATCAGACTGATTTTTATTTATTTGTTTGATAGGGACAGAGCACATTAATGAACATCAGTATGAAACACACGATGTAAACATGCCGGAGTCGGCAGGAAGTCTGATTCACATCCACAGTCCCTCAGCAGGTCACGGAAAACACGAGAAATACAAGTAACAACATACAAACACAAATTATTATGACAGCCACTGTCTGCCATCACGAAGGTCGGATTTCCCACTCTCAACTCAGAACATGAACGCACCACAGCCAAGTCTCAGCCAGAATTAGTATCAGTATTAGTATCAGTATTAGTATTAGTATTACTATCAGCAGTAGGTTTAGTGTTAGTACTAGTATCAGTATTAGTATTAGAGTTAGTATCAGTATTAGTATTAGAGTTAGTATCAGTATTAGTATTAGTATTAGTATTAGCAGTAGGTTTAGTGTTAGTATTAGTATCAGTATTAGTATTAGAGTTAGTATCAGTATTAGTATTAGAGTTAGTATCAGTTTTAGTATTAGAGTTAGTATCAGTATTAGTATCAGTATTAGTATTAGAGTTAGTATCAGTATTAGTATTAGTATTATTATTAGCAGTAGGTTTAGTGTTAGTATTAGTATCAGTATTAGTATTAGAGTTATTATCAGTATTAGTATTAGAGTTGGTATCAGTATTAGTATTAGTATTACTATTAGCAGTAGGTTTAGTGTTAGTACTAGTATCAGTATTAGTATTAGAGTTAGTATCAGTATTAGTATTAGAGTTAGTATCAGTATTAGTATTAGTATTAGTATTAGCAGTAGGTTTAGTGTTAGTATTAGTATCAGTATTAGTATTAGAGTTAGTATCAGTATTAGTATTAGAGTTGGTATCAGTATTAGTATTAGTATTACTATTAGCAGTAGGTTTAGTGTTAGTACTAGTATCAGTATTAGTATTAGAGTTAGTATCAGTATTAGTATTAGAGTTAGTATCAGTATTAGTATTAGTATTATTATTAGCAGTAGGTTTAGTGTTAGTATTAGTATCAGTATTAGTATTAGAGTTAGTATCAGTATTAGTATTAGAGTTAGTATCAGTATTAGTATTAGTATTAGTATTAGCAGTAGGTTTAGTGTTAGTATTAGTATCAGTATTAGTATTAGAGTTGGTATCAGTATTAGTATCAGTATTAGTATTAGAGTTAGTATCAGTATTAGTATTAGTATTATTATTAGCAGTAGGTTTAGTGTTAGTATTAGTATCAGTATTAGTATTAGAGTTAGTATCAGTATTAGTATTAGAGTTGGTATCAGTATTAGTATTAGTATTACTATTAGCAGTAGGTTTAGTGTTAGTATTAGTATCAGTATTAGTATTAGAGTTAGTATCAGTATTAGTATCAGTATTAGTATTAGAGTTAGTATTAGTAGTAGTTTTAGTGTTAGTATCAGTATTAGTATCAGTATTGATATTAGAGTTAGTATAAGTGTGTCAGTATCAGTATTACAGGTGTCACATTAGTACACCTTGGTGTTTTCTGAAACGTCGCCCCCTGCCTGCAGAGCGTTTAGTTTAGTTTTATTTTTTTCTGTCCGGTGGTTTTGTCTCTTTCTCTCTTTGCTCCGTCTTTGTTGTTGTTTTTTTTTCACTTTGGCTTTTCCTTTCTCTTTCTCTTCCTGCCTTTGACTTCCTGTCCAGGTGGGCTACGGGAACGCGGCGGGCTACGTCATCTTCCTCACCAGCTTCTTCGGCGTCATGCTGCTGTCCCGCTGGCTGAGCGACGTCTCGCTCGTCCTCCTCGGCATGCTGTCCTTCGCCTCCGGCATCTTCTTCATGTCCTTCGTCACGACCACCAGCATGTTTTATCTGGGTGAGGCGACGCTGCGGGCGCCGAGCTTTGACTGAACTCAGATCAGTCTCTCGTGCACCAAACTCCCCTTGTTTCAGGAAAAAATATTTAAAAAGTCCTGCTCTTGTATGGTTGGAAAGTGCTGACTCTTATCTAAAAACTTTATTGAAAAAAATTGATATTTTAAAAAAATATTTTTAAAAAATAAAAAATACCTTTTTACAGTACAAAAGTTTAAACAAAAGTCAAAGGAAATGAAAAAAATATGTAAAAGTGATAGGTAAAATATTTTAAAATATATAGCAAAATAGATAAATATTCAGAATATTATTAGTAATAATCCTCTAAAAAGAAATAGTATCCAACCTCAATGAAAAATAATAATAAAAAAAAAAAAAAACCCAGCTCAGACCGCAGTGCAGGGTGTCGAGCTCGTCTGCAGACCGAGCGGCTCGCTGGACGCACGGCGGTGGGCGGAGTCAGCCGGACGCCAAACCAGGAAGTGAAGATGACGCTCCTGATGAGACGCTGCAGGCGGAGCCGAGCCTGAATCTCCATCCTGTAGAAACTCAGACAGGAAACTGAGAGAGGAACCGAGAGTCACCAGCATGAAACACATGAAACACACCAACCACACACACACACACACACACACACACGATCATGTTTATGTTTATGTTTATGTTCATGTTCATGTTCATGCTGTCCCATTCATGAAAAGGGAACAGAATCTAAATATAGAGTACAAAAAAATCAAATAGCAACACATAGGACAACATATCAGGGCCGCTGTGAGGAGCAAAATAAATTATGGAGCTGGGGGAGGGGTGTGATGAGAAAAAAAACTCAAATATTCTCTGAGATTACAAAGTCACCAATTTGTGGGGAAAAAAAAAAAACATAAATTCTGGGATTAAAGATTGTAAATTTATGAAAAAAACTCACAAATTTACTCACAATTCTGAGATTATAAAGTCACAAATTTACAAGAAAAACAAACAGTGAGAACTAGTTTTTCTTCTCCTCTGGGATTCAGTCAGAATCAGCAGGACTTGGGGAAAAAAATCAAAAATTTATGAAAAAAAACCCCCTCAAAATTCAAAGATTATAAAGGTACAGATTTGCAAGAAAAAATCATTAATTCTCTGAGATTAGAGACATAAATTTAAGAGAAAAAAAACTCACAAATTTATCAGTAAAAAAACTTGCTGAGGAGGAGATCGGGATTCTGGACTCAGACCAGCAGGATTTCCTCCTCATGAAATCTGAAATGCTGAGTTTTTTCTTGGAGTATCACCCCTCCTCACAGGCAGTTCTCCGGTTTCTCTGATGTCAAGTAAAAGAAAAAGGCAGCTTCCATAATCTGTCTGAGGGATTAGAAGAGATCGGCTGATGGAGAAACCAGATCGCTACCTTGCTTTGATGAAATAATTAAAACAGTTACATGACTCGTTACATTTTAACAGAGTAAGCAGTAATCTGTAGTCTGTTACATTTCAAAAGTTAAAAAGAAAAGTAAGTAAAAGTGAAATATCTGGTCAAAAAAAAAATATTGTGAAGGTCTAAAAAAACATCGTGAGTTGTGTGCTACAAAACTGACTGTAACTATGTCATAGAGCTGTGTGTGTGTGTGTGTGTGTGTGTGTGTGTGTGTGTGTGTGTGAGGAAGAGAAAATGGTCGATCTAACCCCGCTCCGTCTCTCCGCAGCTCGCTCGCTCACGCTGTTCGCTCTCATCCCCGTGCCCACCATCCGCTCCCTGCTCTCCCAGCAGGTCCAGGGCTCCTCGTACGGTGAGTCTGTGTGTGTGTGTGTGTGTGTGTGTGCGTGTGTGCAGGGGTGCCTCCAGGAATTTTGGGCCCCATGGAAAAAAAATAAAAAAATAATATATGTATCTCTCTCTCTCTGTCTCTCTCTCTCTCTCTCTCTCTCTCTCTCTCTCTCTCTCTATATATATATATATATATATATGTTTACTCAATGATGGTTCAATAATTTTATATTAGTTTTTACCTATTTTTTGGGGCCCCTGTCAGGCAAGGGCCCTTGGACTTGTCCGAACTTTTCCCCCATATACGGCGCCCCTGTGTGTGTGTGTGTGTGTGTGTGTGTGTGTGTGTGTGTGTGTGTGTGTGTGTGTGTGTGTGCGTGTGTGTGTGTGTGTGTGTGTGTCATGCCAGCAGTGACTGCAGGGCGAGGCCGCTTTCACACTCAAACCCAACTGATCCAAAAGTAGAATAAGAGAGAAGTGAGAGTGAAATTCTGTGAGCAGACTGTGTTATGATTATTGATTATGATTATTGATCTGATCGGATGTGAGCGCTGGCAGGAGGAAGCTGTCGGCCGAGGCCCCACGTGAGCTTCAGCGTGGAAGTGGAAGCGGTAAAACAGGGTTCACCCTCTTTTTTAAGGAAGTCTGTCTTTAAAGGACATACGACGCGATTTTACACACGTCAGCTGCTGTTCACTGAGCCAAGCATGATTCACACTGAAAAAAGAAGAAGAAGAAGAAGAAGAAGAAGAAGAAGAAGAAGAAGAAGAAGAAGAAGTCACCAGCAGCTGAAAACTTGAAATCGATGTTGACATTTTTTCAGAAAAGGAGCTCAGTCACTTTTACTGCCAGGACGTTTGAAATGAGACACTGAGAGATTTTTACTGCACTACTTCTACTTCTACTGCAGTCACATACCAGCAGAGGAACAACACACACACACACACACACACACACACACACACACACACACACACACACACACACACACACACACAGCAGCAGCAGGTACGGGAACCTGGACTGTGTGACTGGTCAGGCAAGACTTTTTATGAGAAAGAATGCATTCACACTCAGCCAACAGTTAGCGTCATGCTTCCTCCTTCTGACACACACACACACACACACACACACACACACACACATGTACACGTACACACACATAGACAACAGAGACAACCTGGATTAAACAGTGACAGGGTTTTTCCCTCATGTTTGTTTTGGTGTCACTCTATTTGAGGAACCAATACACACACACACACACACACACACACACACACACATTGTCTCCAAAAGAAAAAAAAAGAAGATGTTCAAGGCAATAAAATAAAATAAAGTAAGACAGAAAAATAATAAAATAAAATAAAATAAAATAAAATAAACTTGCCTAAGGAAATCTTCAGCTCTACCTGGATGACTGAGTGTATTTTTATGTTGACAATCTGAGTAAAACTCTGTTGGTTTCATTTGTTATCCCAAATCTCTGAAGGAAAAAAAAAAAAGTTATTTTTTACAAAAAAGACAAAATACAGAGAGCTGGAAATGAGTGGCAGCTGTGATGCAACAGCAGCCGCTCTGACACACACACTCCTGTCCACTAGGTGGCAGTAACTCTGTCACATTGTAGCTGTGGATGCTGTCACAAACTTTTTGATTTGCCTTTTAATCGCAAATTTGTTTTACTTTTAACTGACTGAAGCTCTCAGATCAGTTTTCTGAGTGTGAAGCTGTTCTGTTGGATCACATTATAAAGAAACTTTGTGTTTTACTCTGAAGTTCTGATCCGTCACTTCCTGTGTGGAGATCAAAACCTGATGTAAAAATCCGCCGCTCCTCCAGAGAATCTCTAGTACAGGGAGAAGTGGCACTCCCGTCTGACTTCCGGGTCTCGGAAACACGTCTCTGTCCATGTGAGGGCGCTGGCGGGCGAGTGCAGAATGAATGGGAGTCTATGGGGCTACACCCCTAAAAATGCACTTCTCTGAAAATAATTTTTTGTCAAGTAATTTGAATACTGTTTTCAAAGGGGGGACTAAAAAATACACTCAGCTGAATATTGGATTTTTCAAGTTCACCTATCTGTTCTAAAAAGTGTGATGACGTCACACATAGAGAGGTGCTGCTTTACGGCGATTTCCAGAGCCCGTCTCCACAGAGCAGACAGAGACACTCAGAGAGCCCGTCTGTGCTGTATTGGACATTCTCTGTACACACAAATATCAACTTTGATGGAAAAGTCCTCCTTACGAGTGGTGTTTCCAGATTCTCTTGGTCTTCAGGTGCCATCAGGTGGGATCCCTCGTCGTAAACAGCCGCAAGTCCGTCACTGACCAATCGGCATTCATTAGCAAATGCTAGCGTGTTATGGCCAACAATAGCCCAAACTGTAGGAAACTGAAAGGATATAAGTTCTCGCTAATTTCACTTTTAACCTATAATCCATACTGGACTTTCAGAAACTACAACAGTATTTGTGATTTTTCAACCATAAACAGGAGTAAGAGACAGATTTAGCCGTTTAGCTCCATAGAGCCCCATTCATTCTGCACTCGCCCGCGATCACCCCCAGTGGAATTACGGTGGAACTGCAACCAAGTTCGATACAATGGGGGTTAATGGAGAGTGGCAAGGCTCGTCCTAGATGGGCTCTGACTCCTCTCTGCCGCGGCCTGCAGCTGTTTTCAATCTGTGTTCTGTCGCCCCCTGGTGGTCTGCGACGGTATTGCAGGGGGTCCCCGCTCAGTTTTTTTCATGTTTATTCACCGTCTCTGTGTTCTCTCCGTGATTTTTTTTTTTTAATTCATGCAGGCAGCACGTCTGCACGACATTTTTTCTGTTTTCAAAGTGACGGAGCGTTTCTCCAGTTTGAAAGCCGTCAACTCAACATTTATTTAGTACATTAGCGCATTATCACCTGGAGACAAACTTCACATTCAGGAAAAAATAAAGCAGAAACATAACAAAACAATAAAATGACAGAACAGTTGTGAAAAGCCAGAAGTGCAGCAACACGTTTGGCTTTTCCTGCTTGTTCTCCATTTCTTTGTTTTCTTTTTTCTCCACATTTTTCACCTCTCGACCTAAACACCTGTCTCTCTCTCTCTGCCTGTCTCTCTCTCTCCCTGCCTGTCTGTCTCCCTGCAGGTGTCACCCTCCTCTCTCTGCAGCTGGCCTTTAAGCTGGCCGGTCTGGCCTACACGCCGTCCTACACCAGGATCTACCAGACGTCGCTGGACTGGTTTCCGGGCTTCGTCTTCATGCTGTCCAGCATCATCACCGTCCTGGGAACCGTCCCCATCAGGTGCCGCCGCTTTACCCGCTTCTACTGGTTTTACTGGGTCGCTCCGCTGGGGGGCGGAGCCTGTTGGTCGCTCTGCCGGGGGGGCGGAGCCTGTTGGTCCAGAGCATTGACCTGACAGTCTGTTTGGTGATTCCTGCCGCCCCCCATCACCTCCTCTGTAGCGCCACCTGCAGGCTCATCTGCATTAGACATGACAGGGCTGGGTTTTTTTTTTTTTTTTTCATTTTCTTCTTCTTATTATTCTACATGTATATATTGTCTATTTTATTTTTTATTTTATTATTACACTATTTTATATTTTATTTTTTTCCTTATTTTTCCAACTGCATTTGTATTTTCCGATTAGATTTTT
Organism: Myripristis murdjan; assembly: GCF_902150065.1. NCBI lineage: Eukaryota > Metazoa > Chordata > Actinopteri > Holocentriformes > Holocentridae > Myripristis > Myripristis murdjan. The sequence continues at coordinate 2,238,460 of NC_043991.1, read as the reverse complement.
TTTTTGCGTATTTATTTATTTATTGTTTTTAAGCAGTGTATTGATTGCTTATTTTATTTTGTTCCTTATTTTTCCTGCTATATTTGTATTTTTTGTTTAGATTTTTTTTCCATTTTTATTTATATATTTTGTGTGTGTCTGTGTTTTATTATGCACAGTCTATCAACTGTTTAATTTTATTTTACTCCTTATTTTTCCTACTATGTTTTTACTTTACTTTTATTTTATTTTGTTACTTTGTCTCTTGTATAATCCGTCCTCGTCTGTCTCCAGTGTCCTCGGCTGCAGGTTACCTCAGCAGCGACGCTACCAGAGGATCCAGGGAGACTGACTTCATCATCATCATCATCATCATGAAGGCAACAGGACGAGACAGAGACGGGGAAGGAACTGAGATGTGAAAAACAAGAAGAAGTGGCTTAATTTCACTTCCTGTAATCTGGAGAGACAGAGCTTCCTGTCTGCTGGAGGGACAGACGGAGGGACGGACGGACGGAGGGACGGACGGAGGGAGGGACGGAGGGAGGGAGGACGTCCCACGAGAGCCGAGGAAGGCCGAGCCGAATGTGAAAACATGCCGAGCCGCTCCGAAACCTCGACCTGCAGAGACGAGCAGGAAAAACAACACTCTGTTTTTCTTTAATTTGTCAGATTTTCTCATATTTCAAGAATAATCCCCAGTGTGACGGCCGACGTCACACAAGAAACATGGAACCAGTTACACAGCACATACACAGAAACCTAATAATTAATCTAATCTAATCTAATTTAATTTAATAATGTGTCAAGTCCGACTCTGCAGGTGGCCTCAATGTCTTTATTATTATTATTATTTTTTATTCAAAGACAAACTCTCTGGTTTGTCCTCGAGTGTAAAGAAGCACTGAAACAGCACCAGGTCAAAGATGTGTGTGTGTGTGAGTGTGTGTGTGTGTGTGTGTGTCCTTTAGTGTCCTAATTGTTTTTTGTCTCCTTTTTTAAATAAGATGTATTTTATACATGTTTTTTATTGCACATTTTTCTTTTGTTTACTTTTATATCCGGTTGATGTTAATATTTTTCTCCATATGAAGGTTTGGAATAAAAAAATATATATTTTTCAAGCTGCAACAAGAGCTCAAGTTTCCTTCTAGTTTTTTATGAAAAATCTGTGAGACAGTTTGTGATTTGATTCAAGTTGATAAAAACAAACCGCCTAAAAATATCACCTTCAAAATAAGATGCCATATCAAAGAATGAAAATCAATATTAACTGAAAATTATTTTTCATGTAGTTTTCAACTTAAATCAGAACTGGTGGCACTGAAATATTTGAGATATGTAATTTAATTCCCTGCAAAAATTGCTACCAAACCCTCTTTCCCCCTTTGCAGTTGAATATGGTGATTATAATTAATTTCCATTTTCCATCCACTTCCACTGCTGGAGTCAAACAGGAATCATCAAACATAGAAGAACACACACACACACACACACACACACACACACACACAAAAAAAAAACAGACAGGAGGAGAATTAAATCAAACGCATTCTCTGCTTTTTATTGGTCCGATATATCCAAAAAAATCATCATCTGAGGTAAAGATAATTGCATCAAAACGATATCAATATACAGGCTTATTTATAGATACAACATCAAATGTACATCAGGACTGTGAACGTAAACAATACACACTGCGGAGGAAGGAGGAAGAAGAGGAGGCTGGATCCACACGGTCATCACACGGCCGCTGGCGACCCCCTGCAGCCCAGGACTCATAATCCCACTGCTTTAATCTGATTAGTATTATTATAATTATAATTAAAAAAGGGGGGAAACGGAATGAGTTTTTATTTCCTGCGCTGCAAAAAGTCAATCAGCTTTATTTTCTGTTCGTGTGTGAATCCAATCAGAGGAAGACAGGAGGAAAAGAGGAGGAAGAGGAGGAGGAGGAGGAGGAGGAGGAGGAGGAGCATTTGGCTTAGAAATGAATTGGCCGCCAGCAAATAATGATAATTAAAATAATTAATGATGACAATAATAATTATCAAATTGCCCTCCCTTCAGGCCGCCTCCTTATGTTTAGTGAACGCTGCGGAGGCTGAGGCAGATTATTCTGGGTTAAAATCTTGTTTTTTTCCCTTCAAATTAAATAATAATCTGCCAGTTGGATGAGATAATCCCACTTGTTTCCAGTGCAGATTCACTTTTTTTTAAAATTCTGGGAACAAGTACAAATGTGTTGAAACAAGGCAGAATAAGGCAGATTAGCCAATCAGGATCAAGCAAAAGACACTTGATTCAAGAAAAATCTGGAAACAAGTTGATTGTGTTGGAAAACAAGTGGGATTATCTAATATCACTGGCAGATTATTGACCTTGATGGAAGAACAAGATTTCAGAGTAGATCTGTAGTCTCATCTTCACAGTTAAAATCTTGTTTTTCCTCCAACAAGGTAAGAAAGATCTGCTAGTGGGATTAGATAATCCCACTTGTTAGTCCAGAAAACATTTATAATTATTATGACTATATTAAAAATTACATTACAGGATTTTTTTTTCCTGCTTACTTTCAGGTCATTTTTTTGTCTCTTGGATTTTTTTTCTTTTTCTTTTTTACTTTTTTCCTCTCTTTTTTGGTTGCAAATTTTAGGTCATTTTTTTTCGTAATCTTTTAATAATTTCTTCTGATTTGATGTTAAGTCGCTCGTTGTCTTTCTCCCCAGTGTTTGAAAGACGTCAGCAGAATCTGCTCGCTTTTAATAAGAATGAAAACCATTAACGCAACCCGCTACACAGATTAGCTAATCCCACTGGTTTCCAACACTAAATCAACTCGTCTGCAGAATTTTCTTGGTCCTGATTGGCTGATCTGCCTCATTCCGCCTCGTTTCAACACATTCAAACTTTTTTTTTCCCCGCACTTTTAAGAAAATCAAGACTTCATCACTGAATATGAGTCGCAAGTTTTCTCGTCATCTCTCGCTTCTTAACGAGGGTGAAACTTAATCCCCGTCACGCCTCCCACCAGGAGCGCCCCCTTCTGGAAACTGAGCTTTTAGTGCAACGATAAACCAGCAGGCGGGGCGGGCCGGGCGGGGCTTCGACAGCGGCAGCAGGCGAGGCGGGAGAGTTCGGATTAATCCACGTGTTAATCTGTCCTTCACTTCGTTTGGATTAACGAGCTGCTTCTGACCGCAGAAACACACTCAGCTGATACACACACACACACACACACACACAGGTAAATACACATATTCAGCTGCTCGTTATAGTGGCCATGTTGCCGTTAAAGAAAAGAAATTTCAGTTGTTGAGTCTGAACCTAAAAACGGCTTCATTTAACTTCATTTAGCCGGAGAGGCCGACGTAACACTGTGGTTCTCTTTAAAAAAAAAAAAAAAAAAAAAAAAAAGGTAAAATAAATAATAATAAAGATGATAATAATGATGACCAGGTTCCAGTAGAAAAAACTGAATTAAAGCAACTTGACTGGTCAAACCGTCCAAAAATGATATCCAAAAATCAACTTATTATTGGATTATTATTATTATTATTATTGGACATTTATTCTCCTGTGTCTGAAAGTACCGATCATTTAGTCTGTAAACTACCGAAAATAAAGCTAAAAAAAAACCTTGAGTATTAATTTTGCAGTGATATGGAGACAAGTGAGCAAATCTTTGTTGTTTTAAAGGAGCGTCCCGGTGAGTTTTCATGTTTGGCCCAAAACACAGAGTCAAGGTGTGAGTTTGAGGCTGAAGCCGCCGCCCTGTTCGATCAGCAGGAACGTTCTGGAGAGGGAACCCTGAACATGCAGAGGAACCGGTGCGGCCCTTTAACGAAGCTGCGGGTTTGGGGGTTTTATTAAAGCATCTGATGGACAACTGAGACCGGAATCGACTGATCAGCTGATCGGTTCGTCGCCGCTGCAGCTGCCTCGCATGAAGCCTCTGTCTCTGGGATTTAACCGGCTGCATTCAAAACGTCTCAAAAAAAAAAAAAAAAAAAAAAAAGTGAACCTTGTGTTAAGGGCCTGAGTCTCTGTGAATGAGCCGAAACCAAAGCTGCTTCATACTTTATTTTGAAGCTCTAGGGAAAGCCGTGTCCTCATCGGTCATGTGACACACACCAACATAACAAAACAAAATAAATAATAATAATAATAATAATAATGAAACTCCATTTGACCAAAAAGCTTCGGAGGCCCCGGTTTGGACGGAACTGCTGACAAACCGATCTGCGGCCGCACGATGCCAGCCCTCGCTTTCACTCTGACTCATTTACTTTTTCCACAAATCAGCAAAATGTTTGTGGGTTTTTTTGTTGTTGTTTTTTTTTTTTTAAGGCGCTGGTCTGAGCCAAAGGTGCTTGTGTGTGTTTACTTCCTGTGATCTTCTGCGAGGAGAACGCCACTTTTCAAGGCCCTCGAGGGTTTTTCAGTCAGCTCTCCCTCACATTTCCCCGATCATTTTATTTTCTATCTTTTATCCAGTTTGTGGTCTGTGGAAATAATCCAAACCGAGCCAATACATCAATTAAAGGAATGGGATTTTCCTAATTTGCTAATTCCTTCAACATAATTTGACATTCTGACATTTGTCTATATATGAAAAACATGTTTTTTAATGAACTAAAAATCAGTGCAGTGGTTTAAAAAAAAAAAAAAAAAAAAAAAAGCATTTGTTAGCGGTTAGCCTGCCATGCTGAGCCATGTGACACACAACCTGATGGTTTTCTGACATGCCAGCTGCTAACCAGATATTTTTCTTTCTTTATTTTTTTCATCAGCTATGCTCTGTGAATAGTAAATCTCTCTTGTAGTCAAATTGGAAGTTGGCATTTTTTTTTTTTTTTTTGGTAAAGGAGTGAAACAGGTCAGAAGGCGTGTCTTTGTTTCCTTTTGAGCATCTTTGTAAATTAAATCTAACAAAAAAAAAAATAAAAAAATGTGCAGACGAAAACATCCCAAGTTTTGAACGGCAGCTTCACTCACAGACCAAGACGATGATGATGATGATGATGATGATGATGACGTGAAGGCCGTTTGTACAGATTTGGACAAACGGGCTGCAGTCAGCGTCACACTGACCCCAAATCAGCAGCTTCACTCTGGACACATCTGGCAACATCAGGCCTGATTTCCACCGCGTTAAAACATTTTAACACAAATAATACACAAACATCTGAAGCAAAAAAAAAAAAAAAAAAAAAAAAAACAACACAGGTATGGTTTTTCCTTCGATCTGTGCCTCAAACAGTTAAAATCGGCGTCTTCATAAATCTGTCGTGGTGTCACATGACCGAGTCGACTTTGGTCACGTTTTAGCTACGTCGTGCTGAGTGTGACGATAAAGCAACAATATGATGGGGAAAAAAAAAACCCCAAAAAAACACCAAATTCAAATGAGCCGGTGCGGAGCTTTAAATAATGCCTAGTTGGCTGATAAATAATATCTCTGATGTTCTGATTTATTCAAAAACATCTTTTTCCATCTCCAGCGGCTTTTCTGCTTGGAAATAATCCAACAGGATTAAAAGCCCTCACTTAAAATACTCAATTTATTTCTAAAACGGGGAAAGAGCGCTCGTCAGGTGATGCAGTAACTCCTGCTGACCACCAGGTGTCACTGTTTCGCTGCATTTTTATTCATATTTAAGGGAAAATCCACCCTAAAATCACACCTGTAGTACCTTTTTTGCCCCAAATATCACCTGTAAATTAATTCCCTGTGTTCATTTTGTTGTCTGGTGAGGCATTTTCATTTTCCCTGCTTGTAGCCGGTCACACGAGACGCCGACACGTTTCAGCGACGTTAACGTGAGGTTTCTCCACCGCAAGAAACAGAAAACTCTCTCCCTTTCTGCTTTCTCCCTTTTTCCTTCCCCACACCTGCAAGCACACAGCGGACAGGAGGTTTGGGGGAAATCACGACCTGAAGTAGAAATAAATGAGACGGTCTGAGGGAAAGTGGGAATCCCAACACATTACAACAGAAAAAAAAAAAAAAACTCCTGCACTGTTTTCCAGCGGCGTAAAAGGTGACCAAAGGGTGGATTTTTTTCCTTTACGGCAACATCTGGAAGCAGCAGACATGAAACTGGGATGAAAATGATAATAATAATAAAAAGAAGGAAACAAAGAAGGAAAAACAAGACATTTTCTTGATGAATTATGGCAGGTGGAAACAGTTTGGATCAGACACTTTAGAGGAACGACTCTAAAGTTGTTGTTTTTTTTTTGTTTTTGAGTATTTCATTAATAACAAAAACATGTAACAGAAAGCAGAAGAGAGCACTGAGCTCTGTGTGTTTCCCCCAACAGGTGAGTTATCTGAGCGGCCACCAGGTGTCACTGCTGAGCCGCTCACGTCTCTCCTCCTGTGTTCTCTCACTCACAGTTTTTTTTTTTTTTTTCTGAATGCTTAAAAACACACACACGGTGACTCCTGAAGCTCCGCCTCTGAAACCACAAACACCTGCAGCTGCTGTTTTCACCAGGTGAGTCAAACCCAACGCACCGACTCCACCTGTGATTTCATAACACACCGCAAAATTAGAAACACTGCTCTCTGCATTGCCGCACTGTTTTGCCAATTGTGTGTGTGTGTGTGTGTGTGTGTGTGTGTGTGTGTTGTATTGACTCAAAACATCTGTTTGCTTTTGAAAGAGCTGCGTGACGCTGTGCCGGCTCGGCTCGCTGTCAGGTGTTGTGGTTTGCGTGTGGAGTTTTGCAGAAAACAGCCTCCAGTCTCAAAGACAGTGCCGAAGCAATCAGAAAAAAAAACAAACAAAAAAAAAAAACCTGCGTTCAGTGAAAACCAGCAGTTCCCTGATGGAGACAGAAACTCGGACACTCCCGTCGGTGTCGTCATCGTTCCCTGCAGCTCAGCCTTCCTGCCGTTTCCCAGCTCAAACAAAAAAAAAATAAAATCAAAAAATCAAAAAGAAGTCCAGACGTTTCCCTTTGAGGAGGAGGAAGCGGCCGAGGTCTGACGTTCAGCTCCGTCACTCGGCCCGACTCCTGTCAGTCGTTTCAAGGCAACAAGCTCGTGATGTGAAGCCTCCGATGGCACAAAAAAATCAAAAAAAAAAAAAAAAAAAAAAAAAAAATCAGACATGAATCAGAAAACACGGCGTCCAAATGATGCATCAGGACGCCCAACGCTTCGGCTCCTGCTTGGGTAGCATTTCCTGTTAGCTTAGCATAAAGACTTGAAGTCTATGGGAGTCGTTAGCCTAATTGGAGCTCTGAAACTGTCTGATCTACACAGTTGGATCATGTGGATTTGGAATACAAAGAATTTTTTTTTTTTTTTTTTAAACAAATCCACCATAATTTAACTTCTCAAACCGCTCTCCTTTGCTTTTTTTTTTTTTTTTAATTCCAAGGTGTGTTTTGGAGCTTCAGAGCTGCTGTGAGGTTTATTTTTTCCACTGTGACGGAGCCAGGCTAACGACTCCCATAGACTTCAAGTGTTTATGCTAAGCTAACAAGAAATGCTACCCATAGGAGCTGAACCGCTGGACGCCCAGAGGTGGAGACGGTGTCCAACATCTGGTCTCGGTCTGGGGATTAAAGGTTTTTCGTACCAAAACGCCGGAGTTTTCCTCCGAGAGGCTCAGGATCTTAACCGTCACTGAAGTCTGGTTTGGACGCCTGCGGCCGTCCGTCCAGCCGCCCGCCCAAACAGACGCCTCGGCACTTTTGCAGCGACTGGTCTGCAGCGAGGTCTGTCGAAACGCAACGGCTTTAAAAAAAAAAATCAGGAAAAGAATGTGGGGGAAAAACAAAGATTCCCTGTTAGAAAACTGGGCTCGGATTCAAATGTGTAACGTCCCGTCGTTTTTTTGTTGGTTAGTTTTTCTTAAAGGCAGCGTCCTCACCGCCGGGCAGCTGCTGGCGGCTCACGTTGCCTTCAAGAGGCGCTGCAACAATTCAACAGTTTGATGAGTTTGAGTTTCCGCGGCTTTTCCACCCTTTTTCCACCATTTTTTTTGGGTTGTTTAATCTGCACAAAATCCACATGTTTACCTTCAGAAAGCTATTAGCTGGAACGTAAAGATTATTATGACCGGCCTGGGCAGGCGGCTCCCCCGTTACCACACTGACACGGTTTCCCAGGGCTTCAGATTTGGCTCCGATGCTGGAAAACAAACAAAAATAAAATAAAATAAAATAAAACTCCGACCCGTGTTCAAACGGCGAGCACGGGCTGGAGCTGGAGCTGCAGCCGGGGCCGGCCGCGGGGAGAGACGAGAAGCTCTGGCGACGGGACGTATAAAAAAGTCAATGAGGGCAACAAAAACAAAGAGAGAAACAAACGTCTGTACACGGCGGGAGGCGGCGTCCTCCTCGTCTCCGCGGCCTGAGCGCTCCTCTCTGCAGCGGCAAAGTCCAGCGCCTCAACCTGCTGCCCGGTTGGTCCTTTTCCTTGGCTTGAGTGTGTGTGTGTGTGTGTGTGTGTGTGTGTGTGTGTGTGTGTGTGTGACAGATAGCAGCAGTGATGTTAGGGAGTTTCAGTTCGTCTCATTCGTTTTGTCCTCAGTCTGTTTGTCCTGCAGCAGAGCGATGAGAGACTCCCACGCTGCCTGGCACTGAGGGCGAGAGACACACACACACACACACACACACACACACACACACACACACACACACACACACAAAAAGGAGGGGAAAGAGGAGGAGGAGGGGCGAGAGGAAGGGAAACAGAGTGAGGGACAGAGGAGAAACATTATTTCAAGTAAAATCTGGTCGTATTTTCATCTAAATAAACAAATAATAAGAGCCGTGCTGTTCGCTCTGAAGTTATTTCAGCGTGCGGCGACTGATTTATTTTTGTGTTGTTCCTGCGAGCGACCGGCTCCTCGCTGTAAACGCCGGCTGGGCTCAGCGAGTCCTGCTCCCTCAACTAAACGTCTGATGACGGATCTGATCCGGCCATAAATTCAGCTCCTAAAGTCTCTGCCATCGTCTGTTCTCAAGTTTGTTTGAAATACACAGGAGGAGGAGGAGAAGAAGAAGGAGGAGGAGGAGAAGAAGGAGGGGAAGAAGAAGAAGAAGAAGAAGAAGGAGGAGGAGAAGAAGAAGAAGAAGAAGAAGAAGAAGAAGAAGAAGAAGGAGAAGAAGGAGGAGGAGGAGGAGGAGGAGGGAGAAGAAGAAGGAGAAGAAGGAGAAGAAGGAGAAGAAGATGACGAAGAAGACGAAGAAGATGAAGAGGAAGGAGAAGAAGGAGAAGAAGAAGGAGAAGAAGAAGAAGAAGACGAAGAAGATGAAGAGGAAGGAGAAGAAGGAGAAGAAGGAGGAGAAGAAGAAGGAGAAGAATGAGAAGAAGGAGCAGAAGAAGAAGGAGGAGAAGGAGGAGAAGAAGAAGAAGAAGGAGGAGGAGAAGGAGAAGGAGAAGAAGAAGGAGGAGAAGAAGAAGAAGAAGGAGGAGAAGAAGAAGGAGAAGAAGGAGGAGAAGAAGAAGAAGAAGAAGAAGAAGGAGGAGAAGAAGAAGAAGAAGAAGGAGGAGAAGGAGGAGAAGGAGAAGGAGAAGAAGAAGAAGAAGAAGAAGGAGAAGGAGAAGAAGAAGGAGAAGGAGAAGAAGAAGAAGAAGATGAAGAGGAAGGAGAAGGAGAAGAAGAAGAAGATGAAGAGGAAGGAGAAGGAGAAGAAAAAGAAGGAGAAGGAGAAGAAGAAGACGAAGAAGAAGGAGAAGAAGAAGATGAAGAGGAAGGAGAAGAAGAAGGAGAAGAAGAAGAAGAAGAAGAGGAAGGAGAAGGAGAAGAAAAAGAAGGAGAAGGAGAAGAAGAAGACGAAGAAGAAGGAGAAGAAGAAGAAGATGAAGAGGAAGGAGAAGAAGAAGGAGAAGAAGAAGAAGAAGAAGAGGAAGGAGAAGAAGATGAAGAGGAAGGAGAAGAAGAGTAGGAGCTCAGTTTTTTGTATTTATGAAGGAAACAGAAAACAATGTGTGTGTGTGTGTGTTCACGTTTTCCAGAGTTTTTAAGTGAGTTTATTGTCATTGTTGGTTATAAACTTGTGTTTTTTTATGAACTAACTCATTAATTACATTTATTTTTGTTGTTTTTTCTTCTCTTTTTCTCAGTTTTTTGTTAGCGATGCAGTGGGCTTTGTACGTTCATGATTTGAAATAAAGATTTACTCACTTCTAAAAAATATATAGAAGAAGAAGGTCAGGAAACCGATAATGCAATAAATTACGGTGCTACTTGTGATCAATTATCAATACACTTGTGCCGAGTAGGGATGGATAGAATTAGGAGTTTTATCAATAAGAAGGTTATTATTGGTGATGAAAACTGACAAAATAACAAAAACTGGATGTAAAAAAAGAAACTGGCTCACTGACATAAACATCAAAAAGAGGCTTTATGAAAATTGATAACTCAGTGAAACTGTTTTGTGTGTTTACAAAACTAAAATAAACTAAAATTATAAGGAAAATGTCTTAAATTTTCACGTACGTCAGTTTATTTGGTGCATTTTTTTTTTAAAGCGGCAGCATTCATGTCATAATCTGCATTTTGAAGAATCAAACATTACAAATGAGAAACGGAGTGAAAGAGCTGCAGGTTGATGGAAACACTTCAGTGAATCAGCACTTCAGGTTTTTATTCTTCTGACCTGCTTCTCCTGGGGCGTTTGGTTCGTCTTTTACCGACTTCACTGCAAACTAAAAATTTTACTAACATCTGATAATAGAAAAAATACAAACATACAGCAAGATTTAACCCTCCTGTTATTTTTGGGCTCAATTTGACCCCAGAAGTTTAAACAAAACCACAAAAATATTATAATTAAAATTGTTACCAAAGTTGATGTGTCGGTACTTTAAGTTTCTTTGTTGACCTAAACAGCCCATTATATAAAACATTACGGAAAAATATGCAAATCACCATAAAATCTCACTGATTGACCTAAAATTGGAAAGAAATATTAATTTGTGGTGTTTTAATGGCTTTAAATTATTTCTAAGTACAGATTTTTGTTATTTATAACCGATGTGTACAAAGTGTGTACATGACATTGAAAACATATCATCATGTGAATTTCATGTTTACCCGGTAGTACCCATTAAATTAGGAAAACTCATTAAATATGAAGCAAAAGAAAAAAAAAATATGTTAATCATTTATTTAGAGACGTTAAACACTGGCTGGGCTCAAATTGACCCCAAAAATAATAAGAGGGTTAAATCTTGTTGTTGGTTATTATTATCTGTTTGTCTTTTTTGTGTATGTATGTATGTGTATTTATGAATGTGTGAATGTATGTATGGACTGTGAGCTGCGAGATACCTGAATTTCCCAATGGGATCAATAAAGTATCTGTCATCATCATCATCATCATCAAATCTTGCTGTATGTTATATTTTTCTATTTTCAGATTTCTCTCTCGTAGCCCCTGCAGTACCTTTTTGCACCACCAGAGGGAACGTGTACACCCATTTGAGAAGAGTAGGGCCCTAAAAAATCCGTTTTATTTTTTCCCAAATTCCGTTTCTTCCATTTTAATTTTTGGAAATTCCGTTTTTTACCTTTTACTCTTATTTTACTTCCAAAAAAGAGTGTTTTTAATGTTAATGACTAAAATGCACACAAATGAAATACAAATTACCTTAAATTATTTGAGGTAACAAATAAACAACACTTTATTTATTTATTTAACAATTACGTTGTTATAGCAATAAAAGGTGAAAATGATATGTTATTAATAATTGAAAAATATATTAAATTATTATTTGTTTTAAAAATTTAAATTACTTATCAAACAGACCTAACAATTCATCTACCAATGAATGAGCAGTGGTATGCATGTGATAACATAGATAAGTAAAAAAAAAAATAAGCCGAAGTGATACCTCTTCTCTGAATAGACAAGCTAAGCCAGTGTGCCGCTGTTAGCCAGTGAAAATAGAGCGGAGTGGCAACTCTTCACTTTGTTACACAATCTATGTCAGTGCGCTGCTGTAGCTGGAAAGTTTCTCTGCCTTTTGGACTCGTACGGTGCCGGTGCAGTTGTTGTAATGTTTTTTCTTGGTGGTGCAGGTGCAGGTGAAACCACTGGAGGGGTTGTGCCTCCCAGATTTGCTTCCCTCCATGTGATTTCCCCCAGACATACGTTCATATTCCACACAAAAACAGCATTTCATTCAAATTATGTCAAATTCCACAATATTCCATGTTAAAAAAAAAGATTCTGTTTTATTTGGCTAATTCCGCGATTCCGTGGTCATGGAAATCACAGGGCCCTAGAAGAACGAGGCTGTACATTTCAGTCGGTGTGTTCAGTCCGAGCGTCTGCGTGTGTTTGCGTCCGCGTGTCGGAGTCCCTACCTTCTCGTAGTAGTGGATGTTCTTGTCGGCCATGCCGGTCAGAAGCTGCTTGAAGTCCTGTCTCTTGTTGCTCTGCCAGCGCTCCCAGTCCGCCTTCAGGTCGGCGTTGAAGCACTCCACCTTGTCCTGGCATTTCTCCACCTCCACCGGCACCTTACAGGGAGAGAGAGAGAGAGAGGGGGAAACTACAACTACAGGGGCCTGAGTGGGACACAAAACACCAAACTCTCTGCATTAGAGCTACAGCTACACAGAGACTGCAGCTACACGACAGGGAGGCACAGGGTTTGTGGAGGGCAGGTTGGGTTTGGTTTGTTTTTTGTTTTTTGGTTTTTTTTTTGAATCAGAGAGCAGAAACTGGCAAAGCGACAGATGGCTGCAGATCAGAGAGGAGAGAGGAGCGAGGAGGCGTACCGGCGTTCGGTCCTCCTGTCGGCGCAGCACGGCGGCCTCCAGGCGGCCCTCGTACTCCGCCTGGCTCTGGTCTCGCTTCCTCAGGACGTTCTGACATCAACAACAACACAAAACCACATTCAGCGACACAAAACCTTTATGATTACAGAGAAACAGGCAGACAGAGGCACTTTACTGACTGCAGGTGGTCCAGAAGATACAGGAACAACAGTAAAATTACACCAAATCTACATTTTAACACTTTATATTTTATTCAGTATCTTATTCTTGAATTTTTTTTTAATTATTATTATTGCTGTGTTTTTATTGTTTAAATCTTTTCCTTCACTCTCTTGTCTGATTATTTTTATTTATTTATTTTTATTCTTGATCTTTTGTTAATTTATTTATTTTTTAATTCTTGATCTTTTGTTTATTTTTTTATTTTTTTAATTACCCATATTTTATGAGTGTGCATGGGTCTCCTAGTCCTTCTTATTTTATGTTTATTTGTCAATCAAGATGTAAAGCACTTTGAATACCATGCATTTGTTTGAAAGATGCTATATAAATAAAATCTGATTGATTGATTGATAGAAAACAGAATTAATTTGCTTTAGAAAAAATATTAATCACAAGTAACAAAATAAGTAAAATAATTCAATACAAAAAATATAAGAAAAAAGAAAATAAAAACCTTTTGCAGACCCTGAAAGAGTAATAAAAAATAAAATACTAAAATACAGAATCTCTATAGACCTTTTACCTTTGATCCTTTGCATGGACCGTGTGTGTAATGAAATATATCTGCAAAATATCTGTCCAACAGAGTTTGTGTATGTAGAAGAGACTCATGATGTTTGTGGTCAGACTGAAGGGCTCCGACAGCCGAGTGTCTCAGAATTAATTTCTTTATTCTAGTTACTGTAACTGAGTAGCTTTATTACGTATTTTAATAATAATTTTATTTCTATTAGAGGACACAAGTGCACACGCCGTGTTTTTATTAGCCGACTGAAAGATGGGCAAAATCAACGAGTCAGCAATTTTGTTGTCTGACTGCGTTTTTCTACCGTTACAAAAGAGTGAATACAGAGAGAGAGAGAGAGAGAGAGAGAGAGAGAGAGAGAGCTGCTGAGTCAGAGGGAAGACAGGAAGTGACACGTGACGAATGTGTGACATTCCACTTCCTGTGATCGGGGTCAAAGGTCACTCAGCTGAGGAGAGTCTGTGACAGAGCAGCTTTCTGACAGTGTGGCAACATGCAGGACGAGCTGTGGTGTGTGTGTGTGTGTGTGTGTGTGTGTGTGTGTAGTGGGCTTATGTAAGAAAAAAACGGCTTCTTACTACATCGTTTGCAAAAGGGATGAGTCGTGATTTTCAAATTTGTGAGTAGGCACAAAAATATTTTTAAAAAATCATTTGTGAATCTAATTTACTTAATGAATAAAAAAAAAGAATGATTTGAATAAATTAATAAGTAAAATAAATTAAAAATGAATTAATCTAATTACCAACAGACCAATAATTTTGTCTGTGTGTGTGTGTGTGTGTGTGTGTGTGTGTGTGTGTGTGTAGTGGGGTTATGTAAGAAAAAAAGAGCTTCTTACTACATCGTTTGCAAAAGGGATGAGTCGTGATTTTCACATTTCTGAACAGCAACAAAAAATGTAAAAAAAAAAAAAAAAAAAAAAAAGAAATCTAATCGTTTATGTGAATATCATCTTCTCTTGATTAAAAAAAAATAATGCATTGAATAAATTAATAAGTAAAATAAATGATCTATAATTAATCCAATAATCCAGAAAAATTACTTAAATCTTGATAGGGGAAAAACATGGAGCTGAATTAAAAAAAAAAAGAAAAAAGAAAAAAAGAAGAGGAGCTCTGAAAATAAACCCCTGCTCCTTCCCTTTTTACTTTTCCCACACAGGATGACTGTAATTTTAAATCCTTCCCCTTCACAATAAAAGCCCCTGCTCCCGGTGCGGGGCGGCTCACCTTCATGGAGTCCGTGTAGAGGACGTACTCTCTGAGCACGGGCAGGAAGTCCTGGCTCATGTTCTCACTCAGGTCCTCCAGCGCGCCGCAGCACGAGCTCACGCTGCCCGCCACGCCCTCCAGGGGGCGCCGCAGCTCGTCCTCTGACCCCGCCCAGCTGGAGTACACGGCGCCGTACTCGCGCAGCTCCGTCAGGTACTCTGGTTGGAGAGGAGGAGGAGGAGGAGGAGGAAGAGGGGAGGTGGTGGTTAGGCATCCAATCAGAGAGTTTCCTAGTACAGCGACGGAATTCCCCACTGACTTACATTCATTTCCTACAGTTTTCCTCTCATGTTTTCTTAATTTATGCAGGGAATCCTCCAACGTTTTGGGTACAATCCAGTTTTCCCGATTTGTCTTAAATGAGAAATTCCCAACTCTTCTCTCAGTTCCAGCCGCTCTCACAACAACAGAATAATGTTACAAGGCACCAATTCTCAGTCAGAAAATAATCCTAATTCTAATTCACGTCTAAAAATATAGCTTAAGAAAAATGATTAAACACAAGTAACAAAATAAATAAAATGAATCAATACACAGAATGTAAGAAAAAGAAAAAATAACCTTTGCAGACCCTGAAAGAGTAATAAAATAATATATATATATATATATATATATATATATATATATATATATATATATATATATACACACACACATATATATATACACACACACACACACACACACACACATATATATACATATATATATATATATCTATATCTATAGATATAGATATAGATATACACATATATGTATATATATATATATACACATATATATATATATACACTACTCACAAAAAGTTAGGGATATTCGGCTTTCGGGTGAAATTTCAGGATGAACCTAAAATGCATTCTAACCTTTACAGGTGAACTTAATGTGACCTTCTGTAAACTTTTGAATGCACATGTCCAACTGTTCAATGTTTCAGTACTTTTTGCACAAGTTGCTGTTCTCTAACAAGGAGTTTAACAGCAAAATTCACATCAGGTGTTTGATGCTCCAGCTCATCGAGGTCGTATCATTAGGGAACGGCTGCTGGAGACTGGGGTACCTCAGATGGAGTGGCCTGCACTTTCTCAGACCTGAATCCCATAGAAAACCTATGGGATCAGCTGAGTCGCCGTGTAGAGGCTCGGAGCTCTGTACCCCAGAACCTCAATGTCCTGAGGGCCGCCCTTCAAGAAGAGTGGGATGCCATGCCTCAGCAGACAATAAGTCGACTTGTGAACAGCATGAGACGTCGTTGTCAAGCTGTAATTGATGCTCAAGGGCACATGACAAGTTATTGACACTGACATTTTTTGTTGTGGTATACCCACCACTGTTGTTGGCTTTTGTTTCAAGAAATTGTTTGAGATGAGGAAATCACCAGTGTATGCTTCTACTTAAATGCCCTACTTTCATGATATAATATCAGTGTAGCGTGAACATTTTACATTTTACATAAATTTCACCCAAAAGCCAAATATCCCTAACTTTTTGTGAGTAGTGTATATATATATATATATATATATATATATATATATATATATATATATTAAAATATATGTAATGTGGATTTGAAATACACATCTTGGAAAATAAAAAACAGATCGAGTTGTTTTATGAGCAGTTGATTGGTGCCAGTTTGGTGCACGTACACACACACACACACACACAGCTCAGGCAGGCGGTGTGTGGCCCTCATGACATTATCCAGTCAGTGTCAAAGTGAAAGTTGTAAACAGGATTTAACGAGCGCTGCCATCTGGTTTCTCTATCATCATTTATCTTTAGGAAAATGTGTCATAATCATAATGTGTGTGTAGGGGAGAGTGGGGTAAATAGTGCCAATTTTTACTTAAAGTGCCTTTAAAGCAAGGGGATTACAGTAATGCCTCCAACTAAAATATGCACATATAGTTTAGGATGTTGTGCATCCCTGGGAACAATCACTTTGGATCTTATATAAACTGTTTGAGAAATATAGCTTTAGAAAAAAAAAGTGGTTTTGTGGCACAACTTGCCCCCGGTGCGGGGTAAATTGTGCCATTAGAGAGAATACACTGGGGTAAATTGTGCCATTGATAATTGAAGTAAAACAGATCATTTTAACCTCACAAATGACAATGCTATATAAAAGCAAAGCAAATTCAATACAAAATTATTTATTTAACATTTATTTCTTATTTTAACAAGATCACAGGCCGCCTTTCTATAACAAGGCCGAGCGCCACATGAACACATACCCAGAACAAAATAAAACTTCCAAAATGAGCACCTGAAAATCATCTTCATCTGAATCTGAATAGTTTTAGTGATCAAAGGTAAGAAAATAATGTACAATAACAATAAAATACAATAAAGTAATATATAGTATATAATTACAAGTTGTACTACTGGCACAACTTACCCCAAGGCCCTTTGGCACAAATTACCCCAAGGCCCTTTGGCACAAATTACCCCAATCCCACCATTTTGAAAAAAATGCATCCCCCAGCTGTTTTGAGCTAACATCATGCTAACTGTATAGACTCATGGTGTAGCTTACTAAAGTACTAAAACCTGTGTGAACTGTTTTCAAAGTTTTCTATAATTGTTCAGACACAGCAATCAAAAAACCTTGATCATGGAAATTTTACTTTGGAGGGCAAAAAAATGTTTTTTGAACTTAAATGTGCTTTCCTCTCAAGCCATGTGTCTCCCTTCCTTATAAGATGAGTGAAATGGATGCCTCTTCAAAAATATGTGGTCACATGACCAACTTCTTCTATAGTTTTCTAGATAACAGGGGTGGCACTACTTGCCCCTTGGCACAAATTACCCCACTCTCCCCTATAGACGCGCAAATCAATGGAATGGAAATGGAAAATAGAAATAAATGGAAAATCTGCGTGTCTGGGTTAAATCTGGGTCATGATGATGCTGATTATGACCTTAGGGATTCGTTTTCAATCAGTTTCATATCAATCAATAAATGCAGATAGGGTTCACTTTTTTGTTGTTTTTTTTTATTATTTTGTTTGCTTTTGTGGATCACATGACTTTTGTTGCTGCTTGTAAAGCTTACTGAGGTGAGTGGTTTCATCTCACCTGCACATCTTCCTTTTTTTTTTTTTTTTTTAATTGTTTGAATTGTTTCTGCTGCTTTGTTTTATATGTGCACATAAATAATTTGATTTTTTTTTTTTTTATTATTATTAAAGAGTTTGGGATGTTTGTGTGATTTGAACAGCCGTCTGTGCAGATTCCTCTTCACTAAACAAGACATTCTCAGTGAGGCATTTACATGACAAATTCCAGTCAGATTATTGCCTTAATTTTATGATTTTATGATTTTATGTGTGCATGTTTTTTTATCTTGTGCGAGCAGTGCATTTTAAATTATTTTATTTTATTTTATTTTATTTTATTATTTTATCCTATTGTGTACTTCACCTTTGTATTCTGCTTCTATTGTGTTATCTAGCTGTGTTTTATCACTTTGGAAAACCTTGTGTTTGTTATATAATTATATAATGTTATCGTGCTATATAAATAAAGTGGTTTGGATTGGATTAATCTACTTATGACCAAATTCTGAAGCGGGTCACCTGTCTGCTCTTTGAGGATCCTCTGGGCGATGCGGTCGATGGTTCCCAGTTTCTGGCAGAAGGTGTCCAGGTACTCTCCCATGGCGCAGAACTCGGCCGGCCGCGCCCGCAGCTTGTAGCCGCCGGCCACCTGCTTCACCGACTCGCCCACCTTGGTGAGCAGCGCCAGGCCCTGACGCTTGTTCAGGTCCTGCACACACACGCACACACACACACACACACACACACACACACAGGCACATCTGTAGTCACATGGCGGTGCTGAGCTGTTCCTGCACTCTGACCTCAGCACAGATCATAAAGAGCCACATTATCATCAGGCCACTGTTGCTGTTTCACGGACACAGAGAGGGAATCATGAGACCGCGGCGCTATAAAAAGAAAAATGTGATGTGTCGTCTGCCCAGCTCTTTAAAAAAAAAAAAAAAAAAAAACATCCCGGTGACTCTGAATGTTCAGTCTGTTTACTACGCCTCCTCCACATTTTCCATGTCAACAAACCGTTTATCCTCAACACTCAGAAACCACACTGCTGATAATCGGCTGTGGAAAGCAAAACGTTTAACCACTTAGGGACTATTTTCCCTGGCGGAGGAGGAGGAGGAGGAAGTCCTGAAAAGCCAACAGTGCTGCTGCTTTCAGGAAAACTCATGTGGAGGACTTTATTCTGGAGTGAAGAAAGTGTGAAGGCTCTGAAAGTTCATGTTCATATCGTCGTGGAATGAATGGAAACCAGCGGCTGGAGGAAAGGGAGGAGGAGTGATGTGGCAGCTCGGACATACGGGATCGGGATCTTTTTTTTTTTTTTTTTTTTTTCTTTAGCTTGAAAACTTCCTGGCTCCTCCGAGTGTGTTGTATGTGCTGGTGTGTGCCGTGTCGGGTTACTATAGTAACGGGTGCTGACAGCAGAGCGTTGTTACTGAGGAGAGAAGAGAAATGAGAGAAGACTGACTGAGCTGTATGCGTGAAGGCTGAGTTAACGGCGTGTTCTGCTTCACATTGCGTGTGCACGTGTGACTGCCATTGGCTATTAGGGAAAGCCCATCGTTCACCGCATTTAAAAGCAAACTTAAAACCTGGCTCAAAAGCAGTGTTGGAACCAATTACTCACAAAACTAATAAGTTACAATTACTAATTACTTCTGTAAAAAAGTAATTTTATTACTACTCAATTACTGCTGCAGAAGAGTAATTCAATTACTGGGGAAAGTCATTTTTATGATTACTTTTTCCTTTTCTTAAATCCTCTTATTAATGCACATATTTTTGCGTTGCTGTTGCAGTGTGGACATTGATGTCAAATTTCATCTATCATTGTCAGTGTTGGGCACGTTACTTTGAAAAAGTGATTCATTATAGTTTAAAGTAGTGATGTCAGTTAGTCAGGATGGGGAACTGAACCCGTGGTTTTCTGTACGACAGGCGGCGAAACTATCCGCTCTGCCGTCGGAGAACAAACGATTCTCCTAATTTGTGCTCAGTCATTCTCCATGCATGTTGATAAGTTACGAAAAACTGCAAAGTCTGACCGGTTTGAAAATTGACACACCGCTTTTTCTCCACAAGACGCACATTTTTTGAATAGGATAATAAAATAATAATAATTATTAGTAGTAAGTAACGGCGAGTAACAGCACATTTAATTGTCAGTAACGGTAACGGCGTTGTAATGGGGGAAACAGTCATTTCTTTGATTACTCGTTACTGATAGAAGTAACGCTGTTAGTAACGCCGTTTCTTTGTAACGCCGTTACTCCCATCACTGCTCAAAAGTAATCAAAACTGCGACCATTAGACTTCAAATTTTATTTTATTTAAATATATATATATATTTTTTTTTTTTGTTTGTTTGTTTTTTTTGCACATAGGACTATGCACCTTAATTAGGAAGATCTAGCCCTCTGAGAGAAGAGTATGTCCTTGTATGGGTGATGATGCGTTGCATGGTTCATTTTGTCTGTGTTGTTTGTTATGAGAACACCGTAATGTGAGGTATTTTATGTGACGGTTGCGTGTGATGACTGAATGCTCTGTATTTTATTGTTGGGGACTACGGATGGAAATTAGCTTTAAGCTAACTCTGGCATATTTACATGTTTTTCTATATAGATTTATCTGTATATGTAATCTCATGTTCATTAATGTGTAAAAGTAACTGACAGAGCAACTGGGACCGTCCCAGGGATCGTTCTCCTTTAGAAATGAGAAAACAGACACATATTTTGGTTTTGTTCAATACTGTTGCCTTTCTGGCAGGAGGTGCAGAAATTTTTGCAAAACATATTCCACATACATTCCATTTAAGTTTCTATCTTTATACTTAGGAGTTCTAGCATCAGTAAATGTCACCTCTAATGATAAATATTTATTTCAGATTCTAAGTGCTGCCTGTAGGAAAGCCATCATGAGGAATCGGTTAAAACTAGGGTTGGGAACGATAAAGCGAATTGAGATCAGGATTTTTTTAGGATTATTTGTGCAGCCCTGACTCAAACTGCTGGACCTCATGTGCTGCTGCTGCTGCTGCTGCTGCTGCTGCTGCTGCTGCTGCTGCTGCTGCATGTCGAGGCTTTGCTCTCCACAGATTCAAACCTTTTCCCTCCAACCTTCGTCTTTCTGTTTTCTTGGATTCTTAGAAATCTCTGCATCAGCGCCGCCTGTCGCCTGTTAGTGCAACGACCTCAAATGATGATATGAAGAATGAAAGAAAAAAAAAAAGAAGCTAAACACGACGATGCGTGCGTGGCGGCGGCGGCGGCGGCCTCCAGAAGGTCCAGATGGCCGCTCCGCCCCCTGCTGCTCGCTTTGGGGAAAGATCAGCAGAAACATTTTGGAGACGCTGAAAACGCAGAATCACCAGGATGGAGCTGCAGGCGTCGCCTCTCTCAGACCAACTCATCGAATTAGGATCCCTCATCGATCTCATCAGTTTGACCGATTTGCAGTTTTTTATTCTTTCTGCTGAAAAGTGGACTTCTGTGGTCGCCGTTAAAGGGGAAAGAGAACTGCTCCTGATTTTTCCAGATGGATTTCCGGAGACTTGAACCAGTGACGCTCTGTGTTAAACCCTGTCTGATTATTTTTGGCTTTTAGTTTTGCCTTTTTTAAACAGATGAAAGTAGAGAGAGAGAGAGAAACAGAGAGAGAGAGAGGAGGGATGGTGTGACGAAGCTCCTGGGTCGGATCTGAACCCGGCTCGTCGCTTTGGGTTCACCTGAGAAACGTCGCCTGGTGTTTTTACATTGAAGGTGTGTCACTGTGTTTTCGATCAGCCTCACACACACACACACACACACACACAGAGAGACAGAGGCCGCAGCGGCAGATCAGACATCAGAGGAAAAGCCCGGCCGATGTGCAAATCGTGTTTTTTGTTAGTCGTTGGCAGAGAGAGCAGAGGGACAGACGGAGCCCTGAGTCTCACCTCCACCTGCATCCCGACACGTTAAAAACACGTGACTGCACCGCGTCAAAGAGCTGGGATCGACCCGAGCAGCCGCGACGCATCCAGGAGCTAAAATCCAACCCATGAACTGAAAACTAACAAAATAACAAAAACTACATGTGGAAAAAAAAAAACATTCTCGTTCGCTGAAATAAAAATACAAATGAGGCTTTACAGGAAAAAAAAAATCCTAACTGTAACTGTATTGTGTTTTTACAAAACCAAAATAAATTAAAATTATAGAGAAAATGTCTTTAGTTGTTTGGACAATTTATTTTGTTGTTCATCTGTCAGAAGTGATTGAAGTTAAAAATTTTTTTAAATAAATGGTACAATGTTTTGCGTTTTATTTGTTTTTTTATGATGCAATACTTTTTTGACTTTTCTGAAGTGTCGCGGGATGTTTAGCGGTAACCATGGTAACCATACATCCCTTACATTTTTCAAGTTATTTTTTACAGATCCCAGATTTGATCGGGTGTTTTGAATTAACATTTGGGCATCCGGGAATAATGCACAAAAAAAAAAACCCAACAACAACAAAAAAAAAAAAAAAGACAAAAAGTGAGCTAACTTGTGTTGGAAATGACGTGAAACTGATTTAACACACATTTAAAAAACTGTGTGTGTGTTATAGCTACACAACCTCAGCCTCCACACTCCAAGATCATTACAGTTTCATGTTAATGATGTCATAAAGTTTGATTTCTGTACTGAGCCAGGCTTCGCTGCTGCACACAGAAATGTCGAGGAAACAGGAAATATGTGGAGAAAGCAACAGGAGACATCGACTCTCACAATATTAAATCAGCTATTTATTACATTGTTATTTTAGATCTTGTTATTTAAGATTTTAGATTTAACCCCCTGAACCCCAAACCTGCCGGCGGGATAAAAAGACATGTATTTTTTTTTTTAAAAATCACCAAAATTCAATTGTTTATCATAGCTAGAAGCTTTAAAAACCTATTTTTTCGTCGGAACTTGAATTTTCCGACGGTCCCTGAATGCAACATGTCCAACTTCCGTTTAGCGGTAGAAAAAAGGATGAAACTAAGCCTAAAAAAGTGATTTTTCATTCGAATCATTTTGTTATACATGCTTCATTCAACAATTCGCCAAAAAATAGTCGTTTACTCAATCCAGATCATTCAAAAAACAGAAAATTCTGCGGCCTTCAGCGGATCTGAGACATCTTGATTGATTCAGGTGAGCCCAACAGTCGCGTGACGAAAATTCACTGAATTTCAGTGTGTAGGCAACAGTAGTAACATGGAAGGGCGCAAGGCAGTAAAAACGCCTAAGTTTATACAGGTTGGTAAAATGTTAATATTTCAGGAAATAAATCATGTGAAGCCCTACTTTTTTTTTCCTGGATCAATGACACTTGTGGGCACCTGAAAAAATGTTCTGTACATTTATTCCAATGTTTCTCGATTTTTGTAAAATGAATTATTAAAAAAAAAATCAGTTTGCCCTTTTTATTTTTTTATTATTTATGGCACTATAACTCTTTCATACTGTGTGAAAGACATTTTTGAATGGCTTCAGGTGATAGCCACAGCTGTGCTGTTTCCATAGAGGTGCAGCAGAAAAACAAGCCCACAGTGAGCCAAAATGTGAGGGGAGCAGAAAACGCCCCAAAACTGCTTGGGGTTCAGATGGTTAAGATCCAATCAAAAAGCAGCAGAATCCAGATCATTGGACACAGAGGTCACATGATCAACTCCAGGCGTGAGCCAGGAGGGAGCGAGAGCGCCTGCACCCACCTTGGCGGACAGGAAGGCGTTCAGGTGAGGGTTGAAGGACAGGACGGGGTGGTCGGCGACTCGTTTCAGGAACTTGTCGAGCGCCTTCATCCTCGTCTCCACGAACTCCTCGGAGAAGCGGTCGACCACGCCCTTCATCAC